>NW_024042584.1:0-7012 GCF_014851395.1 Micropterus salmoides | reverse complement strand
CTATTACACAAGATAAATATGATTGTATGGCAGCAAAATGTTTCTGGCCCAGTGTCGCAGACTGCACAATCAAGCCAGCACACTGACTCACTCGGTTGAATAATAATTGTTGAATTTTAAGTTCTGTCCAGAGCCAGAGAGCTCCTCTTCAAGGCTCTCTTTGTGCGTGTGTGTGTGTGTGTACGCACGTCACACACCACCACCACACACTATATGCAGGATGGCCAAGCCAAACTGGCTGACTAATGTGAAATGTGAATGTGGGTGTTCTCTGTGTGAAACTGACAGATGATGCTACAGATGCAAAGCGAAGCCCTGTATCAAACAATCATCCAGAAAACTTTTTCTAGGCCATGACCTTAGCTGGTCATCCTTGGTGATTATGAAATCCAAGGAATGGTTGATGGAAGACCTTTTTTTTTTTTTTTTTTAAATGGTGGAGGTCGGGGTCTCGACGACTGAGGCTGGCTTATCGACATTCAGTGTTCACAGGTATTGTGGTGCTGCTGAGTAATCACACTGAATCTTGTGTAAGATGCATTACAGCGGCCCGTTACACAACATATGGGAAGGAAAAGTCAGGCCTTGATAAACCAGGTAGAGCTACCACCAATGTAACCTACTGTGTTCAAAGTCACCCTTCAGCGGTGCACAGCTTTACCCAGAAATATGACGGATTAAATGATCTATGCTTGCATAAAATGCAAGTTAAATGAATGTATACAGTTTGCGAAGGAAATTCAAAGGTGAAAGCAAGCAGGCTCCCTCGATTATAAATGTACACTAAAATCCAGAGGCAGACAGATACTGGATATTTGGGACCATCACTGATTATCTTAATCACAAGTACAAAGATTCTGATGCCAGATTATTGTTATATGCATGTACAGTAAACAGAATTTTACAAAATTTTAGTTAAGATCCCACAAATTTGGAAAGAAAAGTTGGTGGTAGATCATTTTACAGTTAAATAAACACTTCATTTTAAAAAGACTTCACACCACCATCTGCTCATCTGTAATATGGTACTCCGTCTCCTCAGAGGTTTGTAAACTGACAGTTTCTAACTACCAGGCACACACTTCATTATATGAGGAGGGGGTTCAAACCCCCAAACTTCTTGGTATGTAAAATCTGTAGTACAGAGCTGAAAAGATTAGCAAACAAATTGATTGACAAAGAAAAACTTTTTTGCACTATATTTGCTGTCTTATTTGAGAGTGAACTGAATATTTTTTGGCTTTGGAGTACTGTTAAATCAAGCAATTCAAAAGATGTCACCTCAGTCTTAACACCACTGATGGACATTGTATAGACTAAAAGCAAATTGACAGATTTATAGATAAAAATAATCCCTGAAAAAGCATCTTTCATATAAATGTAGAAAAAAAAAAGCACAAGTTGTATAAAATGGCAGCACTCTATGTATGAATACCTCAAAATTGTACTACTTGTCCACTACTGCACAGGAGTAATGTCATCAGTTCAGCATCTTATCTGTGGTGCCAGACTAACAGTGGTTTTCTGTCCTTCCAGGTAGTAAACTGCATTGATCTGGTTCTACAGAGTTGAATCAAATCTAAATGAAATGAAATCCTGCAGCTCTTTACAATCCCAACGACTGAAGCTGGAAACCATTACCCAACAGCACAAGACCTGAGGCTACCTTCAAGGAATGTGTTGATCAGACAGAGAAAGATGGTCCGTTTACAGGCTGATAACAGCTAATGCCACTCGTGAATATCGAACAAGGGAAAATATAAATCGCTTGAGGGAAATGTTTGGCAAAAATCTGTCCCAAGCCACAGATCAGCCCGTCAGAGAGAAGCTGAATTATTTTAATAAGGGTGATTACTGCCTCCAGTGCTCTGATACAGGGCAGCCAGGTGCACTTCAACTCCCTGAGTGCAGAGGATAGTTCATTATGGTGCTGTAGGCATCCACTGTGTTGAGAGGGACATGGAACAAAATGGAAGCTCAGAATATTACTACGCATAAAACATATTACTCATCATTTTGGTAAATTATTTGACTTGCCATCATTATGGTCAATGACAAAGTATCTCCTCCTACAGTAAACTGAGCTGGAGGACAATGGTGAAGGGAAGTGGTAGGTGATGTCTTCTTCAGAGGGAGCAACTAAGGATTTCCATCATCCTAGTTGCCTAGCTGCCATTTTCACTGCATCAAGGACCCATCTAGTTTCTACACAAGCTGTGCTTCAGAAAATTACCAATGCATGGAGGCAACAGAAGTCACCTTAATACATTACAAACAAGTAGGGCTTTGTCAGATCCAGGGTTTAGTTTAATATCTGTTGTAGAGGCCTGTTTATTCACTAATATCAAACTCAGAAAAAAGGTAATTTTCCTCTTTGTTGGCAATAAGAATAAAAAAGCTGTAGCAATAAGTGACCTGAATGAGTAAGCTAAGCTCTGTTTGGACCAGCCGTGGGAGCCAACAGAGGACAACTGTGACACTTTAATCTCACAAAGTGGGATTCTGGAAATACATGAACCTGGAAAACATCACTTTTGGACTGCTTTTTAGCCGTGATACTTATGTAAATAATACATGCATTCCTCAAATTATTCAGCTAAGTGAAGAACGTCGTAAAGCCCAATCCACACTGGATATTCATATCTGAGAGTTTGTATTGATACATAATGACATACAGTATATAACTACAGTTCCCCTCAGGTCTATAGAGCATTTTAGCATCTTTCAGCACAACTTTCCTGTTTGGGTTCACTCTCACTGCTCTCAGAGCATCGCTTTCGTCCATAACGCTTTCAGCCACAGAGGGCAGCTGTTTTCAATGAAAAAGCTCCAATAACTCAATGTACACTTCCTGCTCAGCACCAAATGGCAAACACAGTTAGCGGTGACCATAGCTGCAAAAGAGACGGTTGGTGTTGGACCAAAAACAGAGCTAAAAGAGAGTGACTATTGGATTAATCAGAAACTCGACTCCAAATGACTGATAATATAGCTCTGTCACTATGTCACAATAAGCTATTTGTTCAAAAGTTCGTCTTATCAGCTTAATACATTATCTTATGTCAGCATTTTTGTTTACAGCTTGTTTCTGAAGAGCTGTACCCACTAAAAGTACAGACAACATTTTATAGTAAAAAATAAATTGATTCTTACTGGGGGACCAACGTATGTAATGGAGACACTGTTTCTAGTTTATCTCAAACATATCTTGCCATTTCTGTGCAATAGTGTGCTTGTTATTTATTGGCCGAAATACACCGATAATATTGATGACTAATATATTGATGTATCAGCCAATTCAATTATTAGTATGACTGCACTGATCCGAAATACTGTATCAGTATCCACAGTGATACTGAGCTGTTAAAGCAGATGTAGTATTGGCCATGATTAAATACAGTGCCTTTGTCAATGTCATCAGCAAATTCTGTGTTTCCACCATCCATAAAATGTTGAAGTCATGGCAGTCACTGAAGCAGTATTTCAGTTTGTCACAGCAATCCCACACCTCATGTCAGCCTATGTAACAAATATGCTAATGAGTTCCATGTTTGGGGGAAAAAAATGGTATCGGAACAGTGCTTAGTATAAGTATGTTTTGTTTTTTTAAGTGTATCAGACAAACATCCCCACTGTGAGTAGCAACCCACTTCATGTTGCACATTTATGACACCTGCCCTATTAGGATCGCTGAAGGGACTTGTGGTCAGGTTACTTAATTTGCTCCCACAGAGCATCAACAGCTTAACGGTCTGAAATTAGCTCCAAAGCAAGTGGTGGTGGGGCAGGAGGAGTGGCTTTAGTGGCGAAGATCTCATTAGTTCACAACTGCTCCTGTAAGAAAATACGGGGAGGTGGAAGTGTGGCCAAAGCATTACTGACACCGATGAAGGCTTCCTATTCCCAAACGCAGACAATATCTAATCAGTCTTAATGTTCACACATACACATGCAGTCTGGCCTCCAGCTGTTGATGAGATCAAATGCTCTCTTTTTCTAGGATGTTCGTGCTAATGTGAACCTTTTTTAAATATTTGCAACCAAATGTTTCAGAACCTGAACAACTATGACCCTCACAATCATTTTATCTCAGAGGTGTGAATGTTGAGGTGTGCAACAGTGGTGGAAAATATCTTAAGACCCTTAACTTGAGTAGAGGTAGCAATACCACACAATAAAAATACTGCATTTAAAAGTATCAATAAAATCAGTAAAATAAAATCAGAAAAATGTTCTTAAAGTATATGAAATGCAACAGAATGATTCATGTCAGTATTGTTTCTATTTGATTATAATTACTGATTTTAATGTTGTAGCTGGTCGGGGTGGAGCTAATTTTAACTTCTTTAGACTTCGGGGTATTTAACATCTATAACACTGCATCATATTTTCTAATCTAAGAAAAGCTTTAGTGTGTAAAATCTTAATCTGCAATGTAGCAGTGATAAATGTAGTGAAGGAAAACACTTTCCTCTGAAACGTATGAAGCAACATAAAATGGAAGTACTCAAAGTAAAGTACCTCAAAATTGTACTTAAGTGAGTAAATTTACTTCCACTGCCGGTCTGTGGAGAGCAATGACTGTTGCTCGGAAACTGCTGGCACATGGACGCTGCAGAGGGATGATCCATCTTGGACACTGACGGCGAAACCTGATGAGGAACCTACTGTTGAAAGGAGGAGCAGTAGCAGGAGGATAATCTATGTCTCTTCCTTTGGCCAACAGTCCCTCCATTTTTAATCCTCAAGCAAAGCTGCCGGGCTGCTGGGCTTGTCTTCCCCAGGTGGCATGTTGTGAACCCCACTGTGTGGCAACAAGGCACTCCCTGATTATCACACACAGGAACTAGGTAATGGGACTTACTTAAAGTTAATCAGGATGTGTGCGAGCTGTACAATACGCAACATAAGGGCCAAGCAGTGACAAACTGGAAGTGCATTGGTTGTGGCGAGGGATATATGTTCCTCCAACCTGGCCATTGTGTGGACAATAAATCTTGATGATTCATTGGTGTTCACACATAAACAAAAGCCTTGGGGAATTCAGACCAAGCCTCCAGGTAGGAACGTCTGACTGTTTAGTACAACAGCTGAAGTGTCGAGTGTGCTTCATGTATCACCAATCTGTATCTGACAATTTTATGGATGCTGCTCCTCAAGTAAAACAGGTCAGCAGTCATGCCGAGCAGCACCGTTTCACAAAATGAGAAGATGAAAGATGGCAAAGGAGAGGATTCTTAGTTTACACAAGATGAGACAGTATTATTACAAGAGCAAGCCACCATGTGTCTCTTATCATCTATGAATGACCAGCTTCCCTGTTTAGCATTAAACCAGGGCAATCGCAGGCCATGTTTGCTCAGATTGACACTGCTTTCTGAGTCCAAATAAAAAAAACAAACACTTATTTACCCAGGGAGATTTCTTTCTCAACACGGCCCTTCCGTGAATCTCAAAACAAACAAAAAAACACATCCCCACCTTAAATTCCTCTCAATCAGGGGAGGACAGACATGTCTTAATAAAAACCTAGCAGGAAAATGAAATACACTCCATTAAATGTGTGATATCACCTAGCAGACGAACACAAGACTGACTGCTTGAGATTGAGCCATAACAGCACAGCCGAGCTTTGACCAGTTTTCTTTAGGTTCCATTCAGGGGAACACTTAGGCTGTCTTTCTGCAGCATGACTTATTCAAAGAAGAAAAGACATTAAGTCAAGCAGCACTAAAAGCAGACCAAAATAAACTCTGGAATGTGTCTGCTCTGTGGAGAATAACTTCAACAGAAGGTGGACCCTAAACAAGCCAAATGAAACAAGAGCTGCTGAACAGTTACTGTACAAACAACTATCTGTGTGTAAACCCTGACGTGCTGTTTCTCATCTAAAAATCTGTTCGTCTGTTTGAAGAAGAAAGAAAGAGATTGGCACAAGAACATAAAGTCATCACAGATGTTTCCTTAATTTGGGAGCTGATTTCATCAATTGTGTATGCAAATAGGTCCTGCTGTCTTTGTCAGAGTTGTTATATTGTACAGACTCGACCCCAAAAGCCAATCGCTGCCTGAACAAAGCTCCGTGTACATGCCTCAGCCCTGTTCTGACCTGAGGGATGGAAAACACGCTGCAGTAGTTTCTGAATGAACTGTGACATAACGAGGGGCATCACGCGTGTCTGATTTCACACATTATTGAGTCTCATGAAGCATTATTTCCACTCCCTTAACAATTAACAGATGATGGTCCTGACTGAATCTCTTTTACAGGGCTGTAAGTTCAAAAGGCGCTGTCTCTTTCTGTCGCTGTCGAAATCAAACGAATATTCAACAGCTGTCAGTCTGCTTTTCATTTCCGTTCAAACGGCACAATGAGACATTGTTGTCTGACGCTAATTTACACAACTGGATACAAAGTTTCTTGTCGCATTGCAAGGCTGCGTTATCTTGTTACTCACGTCCCAAGGACTTCCTTGAAGTCAAATATGTTCTTGATATCATCGACATGCTTTTTCCAAGATCCATCGCTGGACTCGCCGTTTTCTTTCGCCATTTCGCAGCGGGTGGGGGGAGGAATATAAAGACGCTGCTGGAGGATCACCACGGTCGTCTCATCCAGCCCCCAAAAAAACAAAAAAAAAAAAAAAAGACGAGAAAAGAAAAGTAGTGCACTTATGTATTTCGCTTCAGGCTTCCAGGCAGTTTGTCAATGCAGACAATGTTGCTTTCTCAGCCCATGCATGCAGCCAGGCAAGCCCAATGAGGGGAGGTATGTCCTACCCAGAGAGGTTATTTGACTAATCTGTTTGACGTATCGGAACACCGAGCTTCCCTACTGTTCAGATCACTGTGACGGGGAAACACAGGCTCTCCCCTCCTCCTCCTTTTTCACGGGCGGGATTCAGTGAGTGGCAAGCGGCGATGCGGTGAGTTGAGGTCGGGCTGCTTGCAGGATGTCACTTGGCAATCGCATCCAAGCTGCTGAGCCATCGAGTCACACCGACCGCCCTGT
>NW_024042583.1:0-46690 GCF_014851395.1 Micropterus salmoides | reverse complement strand
TTGTAGGTAAGAAGAATGATTTTAAATTCTATTCTGGATTTTCTGGAAGCCAGTGCAAAGAAGCTAAACAGAGAAATGTGATCTCTTTTCCTGGTTCCTGTCAGAACACGTGCTGCAGCATTCTGGATCAGCTGAAGAGTCTTAATGGGACTTTTTCGAGCAGCCTGATAATAAGGAATTGCAGTAATCCGCCTAGAAGTAACAAATGCATGGACTAGTTTTCTGCATCATTTTTAGACAGGATGTTCCTGATTTTCGCAATATTACGTAGGTGAAAAAAGGCGTTCCTTGAAATTTGCTTAATGTGAGACTTAAACGACATGTCCTGATCAAGATAACTCCAAGATTCTCACAGTGGTGCTGGAGGCCAGGCAATGCCATCCAGGGAAACTATATGTTTAGATAATGCGTCACGGAGGTGCTTAGGCCCCAGAGCAACTTCAGTTTTATCTGAGTTTAACATGAGAAAATTACAGGTCATCCAGGTTTTAACATCCTGAGGCACATTTGAAGTTTAGCTAACTGATGAGTTTCATCTGGCTTGATCGATAGATATAACCGAGTATCATCTGCATAACAATGAAAGCTTATGGAATGTTTCCTGATAATTTGCTAAGGGAAGCATATATAAAGTGAAGAGAATTGGTCCAAGGACAGATCCTTGAGGAACTCCATGAGTAACTTTGGCGTGCATGGAGGACTCATCGTTAACATGTACAAACTGAAATCGATCTGATAATAGGACTTAAACCAGCTTAGAGCGGTTCCTTTAATGCCAATGAAATATTCAGTCTCTGCAATAGGATCTGATGGTCAATGGTATCAAATGCAGCAATAAGATCTAATAAACCAGTACAGAGACAAGTCCTTTGTCTGATGCAATAAGGAGGTCATTAGTAATTTTCACCAGTGCTGTCTCTGTGCTATGATGAGCTCTAAATCCTGACTGAAAATCCTCAAATAAACTATTGCTCTGTAGAAAGTCACACAGCTGTTTAGCAACTGCTTTCTCCAGGACCTTAGAGAGAAATGGAAGGTTAGATATAGGTCTATAGTTGGCTAAAACATCCGGATCAAGTTTGGGCTTTTTCAGAAGAGGTTTAATTACAGCTACTTTAAAGTACTGTGGTACATAGCCTGTTGATAAGATAGATTGATCATATCTAGTATAGAGGTGCTGACTAAGGGTAGAACATCTTTAAGCAACCTAGTCGGGATGGGGTCTAAGAGGCAGGTTGATGGTTTAGATGAAGAAATTATTGAAGTTAGTTGGTAAAGATTGAGGGAAGCAAAACAGTCTAAACATGTATCTGGTTCTACAGCTGTTTCTAAGGTTCCTGAGTTAAGAGATAAGTCGTGCCAATTGAGGGCAGGTCTTGGTGAATTTTGTCTCTAATAGCTAGAATTTTATCATTAAAGAAGCTCATGAAATTGTAACTTTATCCCTGCAGACATGTTGCAACATTAAGACATTGTGAGGGATGTATGTGGACAGATTGATTCAATGCTGCTTGTTGCTTGTTTTGTGGGACATGCTTGATATGTTAAGAGGAAGAGAACTCAGTCCTGCTCTGAGTTTGCTGATTTGTATCAGATGTGAGAAAATGTCATTAGAAGTTGCTGTTGGTATTCTGTGATGTGACAGAGGGAATATCCAGAAGGTTTTTCTTCTGAGGTGTTTGTGAATGGAAGGCTTAATGTCCAAATAAAGCTTGGCGTTCATCTGACTGATGACCCCTCAGATTGTTAACTGGCAGTAAAGGCTGCTCTGGAGAAGACTGTGTTAAGACTTTCTCATCTGTTTAGGGGAGTTTCGCCCCAGTCCCCTTTAGTAAAAAGACGAAACAAAAAAACTACCGTGTTTGTGTATTGATAGCTAGCTGCTTAATAACTCTGATAAAACTAAATATTAACCGATAGTTCGAGTTTGATAACAAGGCTAGCTGTTTAAATTTAATCTTGTATACCACTGAATTAGTTAGCCTGTGTGGTTATCCATTTTCTTGTTGTGATGGTAGACTTTCGGCCTAGTGATGCCACAATCTAGGTTCACCCTCTAAGGTAAGCTCCACCCTGCCTCTCCAGTAGCGGCACACACCTGGAGAAAATTACCTCATTAAGAATTGATGTTCAGGGAGCACTCAGGATCTCTCTTGATGCATTGTGTTGCAGTGTGGCTAGGAAGCAGGTTAGGTTTTTGGATGGTGTGCCATCCAACTTTTGTGAATACTTTTTAAATTGTTTTTATTACAGGCATTTTAAGCCACCTGTTGCCAAGACCCTATAGACTGCATGGCCTGTTCTGCTAGAGTTCACTATAGAGATGGCCGTGGAGGCTGATACTGTGAGTTGCCTTAAATGTCTACTCCTTGAATGAGGTGGAGTCAGAGCTGGGTGAATGACTTACTGCATTAGTTCAGGGTTGTATAGCAACTGCTGTCTTGCCTGCCTGATCAACTATTGATTTTTGTGTCCTGATTTTAAATGGGGATTCTCTTTGAGACTCTGTTAAAAATGGATGGGCCCTGTGAACTGCTAGGTTCTGCTAAGGGTGGGGCAGTTTACTTGTTTTTGGGCTGCGTGACTTCTCTCAGCCCTTTTCCCTCTTTGAGTGTTCTGACAGGGTGGTGGACTGTGGGAGCCCCTCTTCCCTTCACTGTGTGTGTGTGTGTGTGACCGCTGTGTGTGGACCTTTTTAACTGAACCTTATTGTGTGGTGTTTTGTGTGTGACTTGTTGTCTTTAGTGGTGGTGCGCACCTGTGTCAGGGCATCCTGGAGGCAATTGTGCTTTTGTAACAGTTTGCTTTTATCCTTTAGCATCTCTGCAGCATTGGCCTTAACATCTTGTTTTGTCTGAGCTTGTGTAGCTAATAAAACTGCCCAAAACCTGATCTTTAAATTTTGATTCATGGGTTAAAATGAGTGCTAGTAGTGCTACGCTAACCTTTCTCCTAAGGAGGACAGACCATAGTAGGACAGTAAAATGTTCAAGTAGCACAGAATTAATTTATATAAATGTATTATACATATAATATGCCTGAGCTTGTTCTCCTTGTGTGCAATGTTTTATGATGTGAAGACTATTGGATCTGAATGCTCGACATGGGCTTTTTAACTAAATCTACATCTGTCCACTGTAGAGGCTCTGACCACAGCCTGGAGGAGGAACTAGTATAAATTAGTATAATATTTACAGTAGGTTTTAGTCTTCACTCACCCACTGTACTTCACTGTACTGTTCTTCATAGAAGCCTACTGTATGATTGTGTATTAAAGTTGACATCATCCTTATTTACAAAAACAGTGCCACATTTACAAGGGGTGGTTACCATAAATCATGATGTAAATGTCTGAAAGTGACAACAGGGCCCTTTTATGGTGCCGGAGGAAGGAGTGGTGTTCTGCTTTGTCCCGCCAGTCCAGCTTTAATTTGAAGAGAGTGATAGTAGGTGATGGGGCCAGCCTTGATACTATCAGTCTTTAAACCCTGCACAGGCTCACATCCTCCAGGTATTGGGGAAACTCTGGGAGGTCCTGAGATGAGTACCAGGGAGAAAAACTAAATAACTCAACTTCACTTTATTTTACTTTTCACAGTTCCAAACGGTACAGAGCACTGCCTTTCCCTGGTGGTTCATCAAACAGAATTAAACCCCAAAAAAGCATTAAAAGATCTGAAAGCCCCAGAGCTAGAGATCATTTGACTCTTATTAATGCTCACCAGGTTTCACATAAGTAGGCCTACATAACTTATGAGAACTACAGACTGCATTAAAAAATTTACTTAACTAACACAAGTATTTTACACTGGAGAAAATGGCAAAGGAAAATAAAAATTATACAACTCTACAGATTTTTTTTTTTTGACACAACAGTAGATGGTGGAAGCTGAGTTTTTAGCAGCTATAGCACCACAGAAAGTGAAGCTGGAAGGCAGGTGAAGTTCTGCATACCCTTCAAACTCAGTGATATAAACACAAGTCAAAAGGTCAAACCCTTATTTCCTGTTGGTGTCACAGAAGGGGGCAGAGTGCCATCTGCTGGTTGAGTGTCCACATAGCAAGAAGGCCTATAAATATGTTAGGAAACTAAAATATGAATTAAATAAATAGGCTAACTGCTATCCTAAGCTACGATAATGAAACTGGGCTGGTTAAGGACTGCAGGGCTGAGTAAGAGTGGAAACAGTTTCTGCCCAGATGAAAGCTTGAAAAATGGAAACAGTGGTGCCTTGAACACCCTGGTTTGTATGTACTGCACTGACACTTAGACAAATAGGAGAACACCTCTCTTTCTGCATCCTGTTCCCTATTTAACCATTTGTTAAGTCCTTTGGATACAAATGTATGCATGACTGTAAAATGTATGAGGGATATAGTCTGAAACTCTTCCTTTTCTTTCTTTTCACCTCTTACTGTGAGCACATCTCATCTTCTTTCTCTAATACAGTACACACACACGCCTGTTATCTCTGTCCACATGCTGATCTTTGTCACGTTTAATCCAGTCCCAGAAGCTTTGACCCTAAACTGTAAAGAAATGACCAGACGGTGTTTAATGCTTTCCCTCTGACAGTTTTCTGTGGTTTGTTGTGCCTTGATCATGTTCTGTGCTTCTACAGCTTTCTCTTTGGAGGGATCACGCCTGAGCTTTGCAGACCTTTTCCATCTGGTGGCTTTCTGCTGCATCAGCAGGTGAGTTTCAGTCTGAAAGAACTGATAACAGAAAGAAATGCAGATCTGAACACACAGAAAGATAATATTTAGATTAAGTTACATAAGAGTTACACTTTTGAGGATATGATTATCTGTCCTTCATGAATAAACATCCAGAAATCATAGAAACAATATATGGGTCATTATACGAAACGTGCCATTTTACGTCCCTCAGGGGGGAAAAAAGCTCTAACTCTTAATAAACCATAATACAAAATATATTATAATTTAGTTTCCATAATGTCTCATAATATAAGAATAAATTATTTCTGTTTTGTTTTTAAAGGATTTTAATCACTTTTGTGCAAAGCATCTTGAAGAAATGTTAAATGGCCTGTCCCTCAGTATGATTTTTCTACTTGCTATTGAGGCCAAAAAAGTCTATCATAAAAAAATTTAAACCTATATAAAGCCTCAAGTGTTGTTTCATTACTCATGAAGGGGTTTTATTCTTAATATGTCTAAAATATTGCAAAAACAACAATTTAGTTGGGGTCCCCATGTTGTTGTCAACCCAGTTACTTATAATCAAAACACCCCTTTAAAGCTGATGGACTGCTTCAAAAGTTGCATAATTTCCAGGAAGTGACATCACTTGCCTTTTTATGAAGTTTATGGTAAAAGATTAGTAATTGTCACCTCCCTTTTTAATGGATTTTTTTTGAGTTATGTAATGTCTCACGGAGTGGGACGAGCTCAGTGTGTCAACACTGTTACCACAACACATGTTAAAAAGTTATTTATTTTTTGTAAATGTACATATAACATAACAAGCCTCTCATGAATGATCACCATGTGGTGTCATGACATTTACCACAAGGCTAGTAGTGGCTGGCAATAACATTTTGCGTCAACCCTGTTACTGTCAACCCTGTTACCATTTCAGTGGTAACAGGGTTGACGAAGGTATATGCTTTTGTGTGTTGTCCTGGAATTTATAATATCAGTGAATCTAACATCATTTTCATCACCCTGTACATGAAAATATGCTTGTCTTCCCCAAGCATTAATCGAGGTCAACTGGACTTGGTTGAAGATGTTTCACACGCTATGCCACACATGAATTTTCCCATGCAGTGAAAAACGTGATAGTAATCAAGTGAACATTGCATTATCATCTAAAAACTGAGCCACATGCTTGCTCTGTTTGGGAATGTGAGCTCTGGAAGAAAATCCAGTTTATCCACATATTTCAAGATCTAATTTATGCAGAAGTTCCATTTAAACCAGCCAAAATGCTTTTTGCAACCAACAATACTCACTTCAACAAATGTTGCATTATCATACATACATCACACATTCCAATGTCTGTGCATGAAAAAAGAATTAGGCTTTCCACCCTAACTGCTGCAAATAAAGTAATATGGTGCAAACCACCACACACTCTATCACTATACCATTGGTGGAACTTGCTGCTAGATATTCTCTCTTTAGGGCTCTCTTTGGCGCAGTCTCGCGGTGCTAAGGGAAAGACCATAAGGTCTTGGTCAGAAGCTCTTCAAGCTGCTGAATCTCTTGCCAGAAGTGTGTGTGTGTGTGTGTGGGGGGGTGTTAATTCTCATTAAATGATGCCGTTAGTCTTGTAATATTCTTTTATACACCTGAGAACACAGATTTTGGGAGAGATTCTGAATGTGCAGAAAACCTGCTGAAACATAGAAGCTATTAAAGTCTAGGTTAAAGTTTCTAACTGAATTTTAATTAATTTATCATTGAGGTGCCACATGCACATTGAAAGAGGTTACTTTCCCAAACAAAGACACAAAGAGGAGAAAAGACTAAATCACGCATGCATGTGTGTTGACTAAGCAGGGATGATATTACATGAGAAAAGTTGATCCCTGAAATTGGTGCAGATATTTCACTAGAATGCAGGAAAATAAGTGTCAAAATGTTCACATAATTATACATGGAAGATTTCTTAAAAATAGTGTTACAATCGCTTGTGAGCTAAGTGTCTCGTCACACCCCTAGTATTAGGTAATTCAGTGATTGTCTGTACACCCATTGGTACACTGCAACAGGAACTGTTAATAGCTAATTCAGCATGTTAATGATGTCACGTTAAATGTTGCATCATTTTTTAAAATAATTTAAAAATAAATGTGAGCTGAACAAGTAACTAACATGGCTTCCTGCCAGACAAAGTTATCTAGCTCATCTTTCAAATGTAGTTCATTTGTAGTTATAGTGAAATGAAATCTTAAAGTTGCAAGTCCTCTTTGTAGACAGTCATGTAGTATTAAGGCTCGTGCAGACTACACGACTTTCAGCGTTGGCTGATCGCCGTGCCGTTCACACTACACAACTTGCAGTCTTGTGATGGGAGTCTTGAAGTCGTTGTGGCGTTCACACTACGTGACTGATTGGTACACAGTACACCAGCTGATAAGGACTCTGTCACCCGACGCTGGTCTCAAACCACGTTTCATCAAGAAAACGTACGTGAAATGACGCGAACCTACAGACAAAACAGCTGTTTATCATAAAGAGTAATTATAAAGGCAAAGAATATGAGTGAAAGAATGGATTAGCACACGCAGGTAGCAGGGAACGTTTGAGCTACAGAGAGACTTCCGGTCATAGCCTGACGGTTGCCGAGCTCTCCGAGCGGCAAATCAGGCTAAAAATCGTGTAGTGTGAACTAGGCTTTAGATGCATTCAACAGCAGGTCACTGTATCATAGACTGCATGTTTTAGAGCGAGATGGTGGTTGAGAAATGGTTTCTCGTAGCTCTGGTTAGAATTAAAGAGTGCTGGTAAAGAGAAACTTGATGTGAATATGCGACTCTCTCACTCTCTGTTTACAGATGGCTGAAAAATTTGCACCTCCTAGCAGCAAATATTCATTGCTGTGCAAAAGTTTTTGAGACTAATCTTTTTAATTAACATAATCCATTTAGGAAAGGTGTTATAGCCCACATACAGAACTGCTTTCACTATTGGTGTGTTGTAAATGTTATACAGGAAAGGGTTATACTACCCTAATTTTCAAAATCAATATTGCCTCATAAATCGGGTCTTTTCACTTTAATATCGGCATCGGCCCTCAAAAACCCATATTGGTCAGGCTCAGTCATTTATCACATTTAAAGGTTATAGGTTTCACTGAGAGATGATTCCTTCAGAAATCTGTAGGCAGAATTTTCAGCTATGATCACTCAGGTTTGTTTGACTAAAGCCTTTAGAAGTCTTTGGAAACTGTGAAAAAACTTTTAAAGGACTTGTAAAAGACCCACAGGGAGAAGAGCAGTAGGCACATATTACCCTTTGGTTCAGCCAACACCACACACCCAGGCCAAGACACGCTCCTATTTTCCAAAGCAGTGACTCAAACTTTTAGGAATAGGGTTCAGTCCTGCCTCCTTCACTTCATTTTCCTTTTCTTTGTTGACTGAATATTTCTCCTTTTCACTCCACCTTTTCTCTCTTTCTTAGGGACGTGTTACCCTTCACTCTGAAGCTTCCAGAGGCCATCGCGTCTGCCAGAACGTCTGCTTATCTTGAGGAGGTTGCTAAACTTGGAACAGGTTTGTTCTCTCAATATATTTGGATGACAAGTATGCAGTTGTGGGAATGAGTGAACTGTTTGCAGGCTGAAAGTCAAGTATGAAAATGAAATTTCTTGACTACTAACTTACACAATAGATAAAAATAATCATGCTTCATTCATTGATTCCTTTTAGAAAGAATTACCACAAAACGGCCAATAATATTTACAAATTGCAGTGTAAAATCAGACATTGTGCACCCCAATAAAGGGGGGATCGTTTTCTAACGCCTCTGCAAAGATTCAGCGGTGAGATTGGCAGTCGAATCAGGCTCCTTCTTCCTTCTTTGGAAGCATCGAGAGAGACAGAGAGAGAGACCGATTGACTGATTAGCTCAAGAACAGTGTAGAGAGCTTCATGGAATGCTTTTCATGGCCGAGCAGCTGCATTAAAGCCTTCACCAAGTGCAATGCAAAGTGATCAGATGGAGTGGTGTAAAGCATGCCACCACTGGACACTAGAGTAGTGGAGACTTGTTTTCTGGAGTGACGAGTCACAATTCTCTGACTGGGAATCCGATGGATGAGTCTGGGTTTTGCAGTTGCCAGGAGAAGGGTACTTGCCTGACTGCATTGTGCCAAGTCTAAAGTTTGGTGAAAGGGGAGATTATGGTATGGGGCTGTTTTTCATGGGTTGGGTTTGGCCAGTGAAAGGATAGTTAATGCTTCAGCACACCAAGACATTTTGGACAATTTCATGCTCCCAACTGTGGAAACATGTAGTCCATGTAGAAACTTCCTGGCAGATTAAAACTTAAAACAACAACTTCGGACCCAGTATTTAGCATATCTCCATCAGCTGTTCACTGTAAACACACCGCTGCAGCTGGCTGCAATTTCTCAGCTATAAATTTAATGCCGACAGATGGACATCGGCAAGACATGTGTGGATAATAACAACTCAGGACCCAGTATTTAGCGCAAACGCATCGCTGCACACTGGCTGCTATTTCCAATATATTTAATGCCAACATATGATCTCAGGAGGACATCAGCGAGACTTGTGTGGCTATTCGACTGTTGATTGTTATTGGTTTGCAAACAAAGGTGGAAAAGAGACGAGCAGTTGTAGAAAAACAGCCGACATTATCCAGTTAAAGCCAGTAGCCTACTCGTCCATTGAGAATTTCACTACAAGGCAAGCCCCACCCCCCAAAGTACCGGTACATTTGGAAAGTACTACCCCCCCCGATGGAGGGGAAAGTGTTCCCCAAAACTACTGTATCTCTGAACTCTCTCACATGTAGGCTATTCTATGTGATCTTCTTTGGATGAGTAATGTAATGTTTCATTTCCTGGTGTTTGTCCGGTGTTGTGGTGGTTTACCACTGAAACCATGAGTGAAGGAACTGTTTCATTTGATAAGATGAGTTGAAGCTTCCTAACAGCTGTCAGAGCGGAGCTGTATTTGTAGAAAGTGAATAGAGTGTGCACTGGCCCAGGTTTGCTAGATGATGATGATTTGTTGTTGTTTAAGATTATCAATGGCAGGGTTAGGGTTAGGGTTAGGTTTCCCCCTTCTGCGGTAGATCCCGTACAGAGCTGCTGCTCCTCCAACTAATAAATCAGAAAGTTCCAGGTTAAATAAAGAGTGGTGGAATAGTGTGAGCAGTTGAAAGTTCAATATTTAAGAGCTCTTCTCTGGTAAATGTTTCCAGAGAAGGACAGCAGAAAACAGAATTTATAAAAATAAAAAAAATGCACTACGGAGCGTAATCCAGAGACAGCTGTCTGCTGCGCCATCTTGGTTAAGAATGGGATGTCATTAACCTAATGTGCATGTAAAGGCAGGTGACCCAAAACCTTTGGCAGTATAGTGTATATACCACATACATTGTTGGTTAAATTAGTTGAGGCGCAGAGAGTGGTTTAAAACTGTGTGGGTGTTGTTGGAGTTATCTTCCACACCACTTCCCTTTTCATTTTCCACTCAGTGACCTTTCTATTCAGGTGCTGTGACTCTGCTTTGAGCTAGTATGTATAGTGTACTCAGACTGTCCTTTGGCCTGACAGCCTCTTAATGAGTTCAGGATGACACACAATGAATTGAATATATTATCATACACTGAATTAAACATTTATATACAATATTACTTTCCCCAGCAACTAGTATTGTAAGTGATTACTATTTCCAAAACAGTTATAGTAGTTAATAATCCAAGCAATGCTGTGTTACTGCTTTAGCAGAAACTTTATATTGTTCAAGTCAGCTGCTAGCCAAAAAGCCAGAGGAAGAATGGAGAACGAGGGAGAGGAGTTCTTTCCACAGCTGTGAGTATTGACATTCCAGGTTGGAGGATTATTTAAAAAATGTAATCCGGTACAATTACTTGTTAAATGTAATCGGTAACGTAATCCAAGTACCACAAAATAAAAGTAATGTAACCTGATTACTTTTAGTTACTTTGGATTACTTCAATACCAAATACGCAAATAAAGACAGAGTATCAAAGATGCAATGTATGCTCAGTGGATTTTTATAGAAACATACAATTAGAAAATAACCCATTCCCATGAAATCAAAATCGATGTTTAAATGTTTTTATGATGCACTGGGCCTGTACGTCATCTGGCAGGATCTGGCCCATCAATGACAAAATATTGTTTTGTAGATATTCTTGATGATATTTTAGAGTGTGAGTCACACTCTGCCTGTCTGTCATGTCATTTTTTTGTACCTTTTTTGAGTTTAGTCAGCTTTATTATGTTATTTTGGTCTGTTGGGTTTGGGGTTCTGTCTTGTCTGTCATCTAGTGTTCAGTAACCCTTGTCATGTCTGTTACCCCAGTGATCCCTCTGCATGTCTGTCTGTTTTCCCCTGCTCTCTCTCTCCCTGCCTGTGCCTCGTTAGCCTCATGTCTGTCACCTGTGCTGCTCCCGCCCTGCTCGTTAGTCCCTGTATATGTACCTGGTGTTTCTGTCTTTGTCGGGTCATTATATGTTGTCACCCTGTGTTGCAGTGTGTTGTCAGCCATACTCGTCGTGTTTCCCTGCTCGTTTTGGGATTTTGGATGTTGGATTTCTGTTGGAAAACCTTTGTTTTTGGAATCAATTGGCCACTCAGTTTGTAAGTGTGCTCGCTTTTTGTTGCTTTTAAATAAAACTCTGAACTGCACCCGCTAGTCTTCGTGTCCTGCGTTTGGGTCCTATAACCTGCCTCCACATCACTGAACGTGACAGTGTGTCATTTCCTGGAAAACTATTTAAAACATTGATGAATCACCTGCCTGTATTGATTTAGTTTCCAATGAAAAGCTTTCTTAATTTTTATAATGCTGCTGAAAAATAGTGTTTCAGGGACCAGGTACCACTGATTACTGTACAAAGCACAACTGATTTTGCTGAAACTGGATCATTCGATGGAAATATCCTTTTTTTTCTCTAATGTTCCGTGGCTGCTCTGCCTCAACTCTGTGATTTATGGAGTTCCCTGATGGACAGATAGCTTTACTTGTTGCTGTAGCAAGTCAGCTAGCTGCTGCTAACTAGCTGCCATTATCTAATTAACTTTAGCTCAGTTACCCTGCAGCTACTGGACAAATTAGTTTACTCGGCCCGTATTGGGAACTCGGAGCACCAGAACGTGTGCTTAGGTTTACAACTTTACTAATGGAGGTTTTCAGGCCAGGGGCGGGGGTACCCGGCGGGGAATGATTGCGGGGAGCGGTGCCGGGCAAGCGGGCAACGAAACTGTGCTAACCAGCCTCCCAGTGAACACAACATGAACAGGACCGAACACAGCCTCATTAGTTGACTCGGCCCTGGGGTGACAAGAGCCAAACTGGCAAGAAAACCACCTTCGTACACGCTGATCAATATCTGCGACAAATCACTTCCTAGCTTTGTGTTTTTACAGGAAACACGTAAATAGCAAATAGCACTCCACTTTCATGGAAAGTTTCTTCTTAAAGTAATCCTCATGTGTAATCCCCATTTTTGCTAAATGTACCTGTAATCTGATTACATCTTTTTTTTCTGTACTGTAACTGAATACAATTTTTTTTCTTTATTTTTGTATCCTAATTACGTAACGCCGTTACATGTAATCCATTAATCCCCAACCCTGTTGCTTCATATGGGTTTGTCACAGCCTAAGGCTACATTCAGACCGCAGGCCTTTAATTTTCTTTTCACCAGATCTGATTTTGTTTTTGACAGTTCAAATTATTATTTAAATGTGGCCCATATCAGACTTCAATGTGAGCTGCCCACAGCCTAAAAGTGACCCGCATGTGCAGAAGAATAAAATCATACACCACACGCTGTTGTACAGAAGTTAAGACTTCTCATTAAATGATGACGTTGGCACAGATGTGCAGAAAGTTTTGAACATGAGCAGAAAAGCTGCTGAAACATGAGCTAACAAAGTCCAGGAGTTTCTAACTGAATAAAAATTTAATAATTTATCATTATGGTGAAAAGGTGCCACAGTCACATTTAAAGAGGTTTATTCCCCATATGAAGACACAAAAGGAGTAAAGACTAAATCATGACTCAGCAGAGATATTAAACAAGCTGATCTACAGGAGAAACTGATGTGATAGCAGCACAGAATGACTGAAACTGCATTATATTCGGTTACAGTTAGGCTATAGATTTTGAATTGTCACCTGCCACTTGAATTTTGTTTCTCTTTACATAAAAACATTTTCCCAATAGTGGTGCAGAAAAATTCTTCAGAATGCAGACTGTAATTTAAGTATTTAATACTCAAAATTTTTATATAATTAAGCACTAAAGATTTCTTAAAATTAGCGTAAAAATCTCGTCTCGATCTGTTGAAACCAATCTCGAATCTTGTCTCGTGGGTTAAATGTCTCGTCACGCCCCTCTTGCTAACCCTCCCGAATTTAACTGAGACTCCCGTTTTCCCTCTCCCTATTTATTCCCAGGGTCACATCTCTCCAGAATTATGACCAATGGTCACAACTTTCTGTCCTTTACATGAAATTCATTACAGTTTCTGTGTGTCACATTTAAAAATCTGTATTGGATTTGGACCACATATGAAAGTGGCCCAAATCCGAACTGGAAAAGATCAGATTCAGTGTGACCTGGCCTGTTCACCCTGATATAAAAAAATCAGATCTGAGTCACATATCAGCAAACAAATTGGATTTGGGTCACTTTGGCCTGTAGTCTGAACGTAACATAAGATGCAAAGAACATTGTCCTCCGTTGTAAATTGTGCAACCAGCAAAAAGCTTTCAACCACCAACAATTCCACATCTAAAAAATTTATTCCCTTTCCAAAACCTAAAACAAATTCAGAAAAATGTAGGCTGTGGATTGTTCCTAATGTAATGTTAGCTAGCTAAATTCCTGCTGAATGTAACGTTACCCAATTGTTTTTACATTTTAATGATTGTAAGTGCGAATAGAGACCTACCCGGTTTTACAGGAACCGTGTTAGTCCTTAATATCGTTGTCCTTTGTCTCAATTGTCAGTGTTGCTATGGTTCACTTTTACTCTGAGATTGGTTGGCTTTAGCTTTTGGTTCATCAGTTTGACAACTTGAATACAACCTTCAAATGTATGCAAACCTTTGTCTCCTTTCTGAGATAGCTTTTTTAATTTTTACCAAAAATTTGACAATATTTCTCCAGGGAGTGCAGTTATAGACAGTGGCAGCGCCGTGATAAATCTGACCGATCCGACAGTTTGTTGGACTTACACAACAGTAACTAAGAGGGGCGTGGCTTAGCGATGGGTCAGTTAGTTAACATGAGTGGTGAAAGGAAGCGGACAGTGCTTTGCGGCAGTTCTGCCTCCTCCTGCGACTGTCTAGTCAGACATGTGGAAGATCAAGTGGTGGCTGGAGACAAAACAAGGTAGCAGAGGAATGAGATGTCAAGGAGCGAGAGCCTCTCATGTTGGACAGGGCAGACTGGATGCTACAGTGAAACTACAGGTGCTGGTCATGTAATTAGAATATCAAAGTTGACTTATTTCAGTAATTCCATTCAAAAAGTGAAACTTGGATATTCATTCATTACACACAGACTAATATATTTCAAATGTTTCATTTAATTGTGATTAAAACTGACAACTAATGAGAACCCCAAATTCAGTATCTCCAAAAATTTGAATATTACTTTAGACCAATACAAAAGGATTTTTAGAAATGTTGGCCAACTGAAAAGTATGAACATATGAGCATGTACAGCACTCAATACTTGGTTGGGGCTCCTTTTGCCTGAATTACTGCAGCAATGCGGCGTGGCATGGAGTCCATCAGTCTGTGGCACTGCTCAGGTGTTATGAGAGCCCAGGTTGCTCTGATAGTGGCCTTCAGCTCTTCTGCATTGTTGGGTCTGGCGTATCGCATCTTCCTCTTCACAATACCCCATAGATTTTCTATAGGGTTAAGGTCAGGCGAGTTTGCTGGCCAATTAACAACAGGGATACCATGGTCCTTAAACCAGGTACTGGTAGCTTTGGCACTGTGTGCAGGTGCTAAGTCCTGTTGGAAAATGAAATCTGCATCTCCATAAAGTTGGTCAGCAGCAGGAAGCATGAAGTGCTCTAAAACTTCCTGGTAGATGGCCACGTTGACCTTGGACCTCAGAAAACATAGTGGACCAACACCAGCAGATGACATGGCACCCCAAACATTTACATTTATTCATTTAGCTGACGCTTTTATCGACTTACAACTGCTATAAATGTCAGGTTGCGTGCCTCTGGAGCAACTAGGGGTTAAGTGTCTTGCTCAGGGACTCAAGGGTAGCTGTCTCACAGTGGGAATCGAACCCAGGTCTCCCACACCAAAGGCAAGCGTCTTATCAACGCGCCAGCACCAAACCATCACTGACTGTGGAAACTTTACACTGGACTTCAAGCAACGTGGATTCTGTGCCTCTCCTCTCTTCCTCCGGACTCTGGGACCTTGATTTCCAAAGGAAATGCAAAATTTACTTTCATCAGAGAACATAACTTTGGACCACTCAGCAGCAGTCCAGTCCTTTTTGTCTTTGGCCCAGGCGAGACGCTTCTGAGGCTGTGTCTTGTTCAAGAGTGGCTTGACACAAGGAATACGACCCATGTCTTGCATACGTCTGTGCGTGGTGCTTCTTGAAGCACTGACTCCAGCTGCAGTCCACTCTTTGTGAATCTCCCCCACATTTTTGAATGGGTTTTGTTTCACAATCTTTTAATGTGCTTGGACACAGAGCTCTGTGAACAGCCAGCCTCTTTAGCAATGACCTTTTGTGTCTTGCCCTCCTTGTGCAAGGTGTCAATGGTCGTCTCTTGGACAGCTGTCAAGTCAGCAGTCTTCCCCATGATTGTGTAGCCTACAGAACTAGACTGAGAGACCATTTAAAGGCCTTTGCAGGTGTTTTGAGTTAATTAGCTGATTAGAGTGTGGCACCAGGTGTCTTCGATATTGAACCTTTTCACAATATTCTAATTTTCTGAGATACAGATTTTGGGGTTTTCATTAGTTGTCAGTTTTAATCATCACAATTAAATGAAATAAACATTTGAAATATATCAGTCTGTGTGTAATGAATGAATTAATATAATATCCAAGTTTCACTTTTTGAATGGAATTACTGAAATAAATCAACTTTTTGATGATATTCTAATTATATGACCAGCACCTGTAAAGGCAAACATTATTATATACTAAAATTATATACAGACCTACAGACATGCATCTTCTCTGTATTTTCTATTAAAGGGTTCCGGCTTATGAATCAGTTCTGACTGACATAAGAACAACCTTTATGGCAGGGAAACATGAGAAAAGTACTGTTGACTCATTATAACTTAATTACCTGTTATATGGCTCTCCACCTGTAATGACAGTTTGATTAAGGATACTGTTTGTGTTTTGTGATGCCTTTTGAAGGCGCTTACGTTCATTATCAAGTTATTAAGTTGAAGTGTGAGAAGCTTGGCAGGACCAGTTTATCCCAGCTACTATGGAGACCCCCAAATGGAGACATCTGAGAAAAACATGTTCCCCCAAACTATTTATCCCACATTCCCAGAAACTGATCAGTATTTCTACACTGGATACCACCAAGCCTATGTTTTTCCTCTACATTGGGTTGTCAGAATTTGATTAAACCCAAATTCTGATACTTACCACGAGTTTAGCCACAACCCAGCATAACTGCCTTCTCTGGAGTAAACAGCTGCATCTCTGTACTCACCTGCTGAAGTTCAGTAAAGTTCATAAATGGAGATTCCTTGTCGTGTAAAGTGATTTCCACCCACGCACATCCAGAAGAAGTAGGCTGAGTTAGCCTACCTCACTACGAGGTCAGAACACACTATCAGCACTTGTAGAACTAATTAAGAATTTTATTTAAATTCAAACTTCAAATCAACATCATGAAGCGGTTTTCATGAAGGCCACATGATGCAGATAACAGCTCCACAAAAAGTAAAAAGTGGATCTTGAATTAAGATTATTTGTCAAACTCGTATTTCAAAGGTCAACGTCTTCTGTTTTGTATTTAGTGGAACAAATACCTGAAATAAATGAAATGCATTGGCTTTTGGTGACTTGTTGACAGTGATACTTGCAAAATGAATAGGATATTTATGGCATTGTTTTCATGAAAAATGTATTACGCATTAGCTAAACTGCATGCACGCCATCTCATATTTAGCAGCTCGTCTGTGCTTTTCAGTAAAATGTTTGATATACTGATGTTTATTGTCAGTATACTGGTTAGAGTTTACTAGTAGGTTAAATTTTGGAGAAACAGGGTTGTCCCTGAATAGTCCTGGCTCAGCTACAATACAAGTGTCGTAAGTAAGGGCTTGATAAGATCTACTTTCCTCTGCTGCAGGTTTGGCTTATCTTGTCAGGTCAGAGGCTCCTGCTGTTTTCCAAAATCTAATGTCAATTTTAAAACAGCTAATCCACCATTTAAACAACAAACTGAAAATTAGTATATTTTTCCTAACTTTATATGGTCACACTGATGGACAGTGTGAAGAACTTTAAACTTGATAAGTTTTCAAGTTTAAAGTTATTTTTATAGTAAAACCAACAGACTCAGCCAGATAGCAGTTAAGATGATTTTTACTTTTTATAACTGAGCTCAAGTGTTGGAGCATGGTAAAAGTCAATAAAAAGACAAATGCTGCCCACAATTGCATGTAATAAGTATGTTTATTTGAGCCACCTATTTGATGTAAATACTACATTCCTCCAGTCAATAATTAAGTTTCTGAAATATTCTCAGCTCCAGAAGAAGGCAAAGTGATTCACTTCATGTCCCCTACAGTGTGTTAGCTCTGTATTTTTAGCTCCAGCTCAGCTGTCATATCTCTCTACAAGTTATCCCTGACTTACCTTTGACTTTCCCAGGACTAACATCAACCACTCCAAACCACATACCTCTCTGCCCCAGGTGTACCGTGTGTTTGTGTGCGCGCGCGTGTGTGTGTGTTCAAACACTGTAGCGCTTTGGTGTGCTTTGCATGTACTTGTGTGAACATGCCTGTACATATAACTGAGTAATCAAAACGATTCCACAGAATTACAAGTGTCAAGAAAAAATTGTACTGTAATTATCAACTGTATCTAATATTACAGTAAATAGCAGTATAGTTTATACAGTAATAAAAGCATGTAACAGAGAAAAAGAATTTTAATAGAGAGAATAAACTTTGTACTGTAGGAAATAGGAAAAAGCTTTCTGTGTCAGGAGGGAGAGAGAGAGACTTCAACTGAAAGGGAGGGAGGCGGGAATACTGTGCCAGCCCACAGACGAATGAGTCATAACACAGATTGAGCCTGAGGGAGCCAGAGAAGCTAGTCAAGTTTCAGCTTGTGCAGATACAGCACTGTGTCTTCTGCTGTACCATCCGAACTGTACAGAGAAATTACACGGAGTGTGAGATTAACAGCTCACATTTGCATCGCTGAGATCACAGTGAGTATTGTTGCACTCTTTTCTGCTCTGTAGCTGTGTGAAGGAGCTGCTCTGTGACTGGAACTCCTATTGTTCATGTTGTATTGTTCCCACTGGTGTGTGTATGTCTTGTTTTGCTCTGTCTGGTACGCTTGGATTCTATTCTTGGATTCTTGTAACTGTTGTTACAGTAATTCAGTGCGCTTGTCCTCTCATTTCCTGGAAAAATCCTCCCTGACAGGTCTACCCTCTCAGACTGCAAAGGTAGAGAGCAGTGATTTTGCACAAAGCAGCATTGAGTTTTCTGAGACTGGTTGTAATTGTAGGACTTACAGGACTATTACTATTACAGGACTATTGAGTCATTGGGAGTGGATGAGTTGGCATAAGTTAATGATTTGTCAGCATATTATTTCTTTCTGCCGCTCACTGTGGTATAACAGTTTGGTTTGAGTCTATAAAACTGTCAGCTATAAAAAAAGAACAGCAGGAAAACAAATAGCTGACAACTGACAGTTTTATTGTTGGTAGGGGCTAAACTGATACACAACACATGGTTCAAGATGTACCAGAGTTTTGGGGGTTACATAGAGAATAACTAGAGTTACATTCCACATACACATACAGTCACCTTCACACTGTAATTATTGCTGTTGGAGTGAAGCATTTGAAAAAAATATTTCTTTGGCATTTGCTAGGGCCCGAGGGTGGGTTTTAGGAAGCCGATGCCGTAATTAAAGTGAAAAAGAGCCAATATTGATTTTGAAAATTATTTGGACCCCTTTCCTGAATAAACTACACTTAGAACAGGAACAATATTGAAAGCTGTTCTGTATGTGGGTTAAAATACCTTTCCTAAATAGATTATGTTAATTTAATAGATTTACAATGTCAACAACTTAACATGTAAACATCCATCGTCAACCGCTTATCCTGTGTACAGGGTCGGGCGAAATGCGGGGTATACCCAGGACAGGTCGCCAGTCCATTGCAGGGTCACAAATAGACAGACAACTACTCACACAAATTTAGGGTCACCAATCAACCTAGTCCACATGTCTTTGGATGGTGGGAAGAAGCCGGAGTACCCGGAGAGAACATGCAAACTCCATGAAATACGGTAGACTGTGTCTCGATATTACACAATATGGCTCCTCCACCACTCCTACTTACATCACATTAAAAACCGGCCCAACAACTAGAGGAGATATGGCCAATCTACTTTTTCTGTCAGAGCCTCTCAGGATTGGAACAATTTACAGCAACACATAAACTGTGCCAACATTAAGAGCTTGGTTTATTAGAAATAAAAAGTGTGAACCAGCGTTTCCCATAAGTTCATTTATTTATGGCGGCCCACCACAATATCAACTCTGACGCCACATATAGATTTTTGATTTTTTTACTAGGCCTATTTAAAATCGTATTTGATTCCAGAGCGCCGTAGCGCATACATCCTCTTGCTTGTCCTTCTCGCTCACCCGTCCCTCATTTTCTCACTCTCTCGCTCGCTCTCCTCTCCCTCATGAACACAGCTGCACACATCTGTCCAGCAGAACGCTGTTAATGTTGGAGACCCAGCTTTAAAAAGTTATTAATTTGTAAGGAGCCTAGCTAATAAGGAGAGCTAAGTAAGTCGACTGCACACGCAGCTGCTTATCATAGGCTCTGTACATACTGCTATTATGCTATTTGTTAATTGTGTGTGTCATAAGAGTGTTTTTTTTATGTAGCACAGACTCTGTATCTACATATTTAGGTTTTATCGTTGATTGTATTTTCAGTGCTTTTATTCTTTACGTTTGTACTCTTTGTACTATTGCCTGCTGGAGACTACAGATGAAAATGATCCTTTTTGACTAACTCTAGCATATTTTCAGAAATGCTATGCACTGTCACCGCCATGGAGAGTCAGGAGGAAAGTAGCCACTGCGTAAAAACCTTGGTTTGTTTCATTCAGTGCGTCCCGAGTATGTGGAAATCGTATGTACCTGCCTGAGATTGCACTAAGTACAACACACCTGAAAAACAGCTTTGGGAAACCTCAGCAGAAACGTACAGTATGCTGGAATGACCCAGATGCGAGGAAATGCCAGCAGATCATGCTTCATCCAGCCAGAGGGAATAATCACCGACCGTCCACACCGTGCCCGGTTGCTCCGTGATCTCCTGTCCCTGTACAGCTCAACGCCCCATTCCCTCTCCGATACCTACAATGGGTTGTGTCGCTATTACGACTGGCGCGCTGTGAACAGTTGGTGATCGTTCCCTCTGGCTGGATAAATTTTACGCGTGATCCATGCACTACTGCGGTTGGGGGCTCTTCGCAGTGCCACGCAACTTTCTAAATTTTTCCATCTCATGGAGAAAAGAAGTCAGGTCGAAACATAATTTGCTTTATTGGCGTGAAATTTAATACAACAGTATTGCCAAAGCTAAAGGAAAATACAAAAAATAACTATTCTATTCATATAGTTCATCGAATAAATAATTGTATTTCAATACGTTGGATATAGAAAATATCTCATATTAATTTCTCTACGTCTTCTTTCATTACGGCTGTGTCTCCTTCTGCCAATGATAACAGCAGCCATCTCTGCGCAACACTTGGTGGTTTGCACCTTCCTTTCAAACATATTAAATACAGATGCTGTTGCACTCATGTGAAATTGCGTTTTGGCTTGTTGGATCACAATGCGTGTAGTAAATAAATATATTTGCATGTTACCCTCCCATTACTTTGCACAATAACAGCCCCAAACTGCATATTCATTAAGGCAAGTAATAAATGAACAACAGGTGCTATCTTGCACTTTTGAAAGACGTCATTCTGCATGCACACCATTAGTAGATCAGCTTACGTGTTAATTTGCTGGTGATATCAAGTTTGCACACGTTTTTAAACGGGCAAAACTTTAAACGTAAATGCGGCCCTAAATCTTTTCCAAGTCTTTTCTATCCTGTCTGTCTGTGCTTCTTGTGCTATGCCTATAAGGTTTTGTTTAGATAGGTTAAACCTCTGTTGTTTATTGTCCTAGCTATATTGTTTTTTGACCATGTCCAAAAATGTATGCCATTGCTATTATACATTGTTACAGTTTGGCTTGTGTGTGTTGGTGCTGATGTTGATATTGACCAACTGTGTTTGTTTTTATGTTGATCTAGTCAATTTTTACTTATATTGGGCTTGACCTGTATTACTGTACTATTTTAATCCTTTTATCTTTTTAGGTGTGACCTATTACTATCTGTCCAGGGACAGCAGGCTAGTTCTGCACATTATACATTGATTTATGTATTAGTGTGCATTGTCCCTGTTAAATAAACTTGAAATAAATGAAAATCAGACATATTATATTTTTCTGTCTCACACAGGCTTTTGGGATGCTCCGTTGTGCCACAGGAGGAAGGGCTCAGTCTCCTTGGCAGGAATAGCTGCTCCCAACAGACCACTTCCGCCTGTCTCTTTGGCAACCACCCCAGGACGCCCTCGGCTTCGAACTCGCACCCCATCTGAGCTGCTTGAGTGTTGGCACTCCAACGGAGCACTTTGTTTCATCAACCCCCTCTTCATAAAGGTTCACCAACAAGACGGTGACGACAGCACCACTTCAAATCTCTCTAGCACAAGAAATCAAGGCCTGAGGGAGGAACCCATTAGCAACAGCCTGGAAACGACCAACCAGGACACTCGGTGCTCTTGTAGAGACAGTCCTCAGGTCTGTAGCGCTGATCACAGTGACAGCAGCCTGTCAGGTCAAAGCAATCTGCAGAGCCTTGGCAGAAACACAGAGTTACAAGACAGTAACATTGATACCAGCAGCAGCAATCAGAAGCTGAGTACTGCAGACAGTGTGTCAAGCCCCCCACCTCCTCGTCCACCCCCACCTCGCTTTGTGGCACAACACTCAGCCCCTCCCGTCCGACAGCGCAGAATGCCAGAGAAGATCTCTTGGATCAATGTCCCAAAGGAGAAGGTAGAGGAGAGGGCCAGCCTCCTTTTTCATCTGGGCTCCTCACTAAGCATCAGCCCCTCATCCTCCCCTCCCAAAAGACTCAGCATCAGTACTCCCATATCCATTCCTTGTCAATCCCTGCCCATCTCTCTATCATCTCTCTCATCCTCTCCCGGTCAGACCAGGGCCTCACCATCCTCCAGTCAGGAAGATGCCCAGTGCCACTTGGCACTGGAGGACCACAATATTGAGAAAGCCCTCATTAGGGCCAAACTGCGTAAAACTACCAGGGTCCCCGCCCAGGACTCCAGCAGTCCTCCAGACCTGTCACTGATGACTACAAGAAAGCATGCAGAAAGGACAGGAGAAGAAGCAGGTGAGGAATGCAGTAGCGGAGGTCAGAGGCTAAGTGACATGAGCCTTTCCACAGATTCCTCAGACTCTCTGGATCTGTCTCAGTCTTCAGCCTTCTTCCTTCCTCCTTTACATGACCCTAGTCCCCCCACTGTGGCTGATTTTAACACCCACCTCCCCTTCTCCCTCCCACCATCCCAACTGCCTTACTGCAGCATGGAGGAGGATGAGGTTGACGAGGATGACGAGGACGAAGAGGAGCCTGACAATGGCGTCAGCCTCGAGAGTGACCAGGACCTCACCATGATGCCACCGGGCCACCATACAAAGCGTCGCTCTAGTGCCAGTGCTCTGATCCTGCAGAAGGCCCTGCGAGGGCACCTGCACAAGATGAGTGGGGTTTTCAACTCGCTGCTAACGCCCGAGAAGAGGGCGATCCGCAGGGTGGTAGAGTTGTCCAGCGATAAAGGCTCATACTTTGGCTGCCTGGTGCAGGACTTCCTGAGCTACATGGGCGAGGGTGCGGGCACCCAGGCCTGGCAGAGCTATGCATCTGGACTGGAGCTTCTGCAGACTCTCCGCCAGTTTATCACTCAGATGAAGAGCTACCTGCAACAGAGCTCTGAGCTGGAGCCGCCAATTGAGAGCCTCATTCCTGAAGACCAGATAGGTGAGTACCAAATTAAATAGTTCCACCATCTTTTCCTCTAGCTGCAGTGGCTTGTGCACTGCAAATGTGGAAACAAGGTCAGCCATGCTTTAAATATAGTTATTGTGGGTGTATGTTGTGTGCCTAAAGGTTTGGTCAGTTGTTCACAGTTGACATGCTGGGACTGCTCGATTGCATTATGACCTTGTCCTCAAGTCAACAGGGAGGGAGGTTTATTTTTGGGAAGTATGAATGAGTTATGTATTTATGGAGAAATCTACATTTTTATGGTCACAGAAAGCAATTTTAATGCAGACGCAGCAGTTTCACTTTGATATTTTAGTAATGAGGACATTGGAAAACTTGTGCTCACGTGTTTGCAGCTGGATATGTATATTCAGTGGTAGGTAGGGGCGGTTGTGACTCAGGAGGTAGAGCGGGTTTGCCCGTTAATCGGAAGGTTGGCGGTTCAATCCCCATGTCAAAGTATCCTTGGGCAAGATACTGAACTGAATTGCCTCTGGTGTTCCACCAGTGTACGAATGTGTGTGAATGTTAGTTTCTGTTGAGCACAGGCTCAGTGAATGAATGTATGTGAAAGTGCTTTGAGTGGATCGAAAAAAGACTAGAAAGGCGCTATACAAATACAGAGCATTTACATTTGGTAAGTCAGTATTCATTTGAAAAACAAAGTAAGGACCGGTGAACAATCCAATCAGTATTACCTTTTGAAACTGAGCGCAAATATCCTGTAATCCAATATTAATATTTGCATTTCCATCTTTTTACCCTTTATTATATCCCTCCTTTATTGCATCTTACAATGCCATGACACAACCACACAGATACATACGAGTACACACACACCTACTGAAATAGTTTCTGAATCATTTAGATCAAGATTTAGTTTGCTGCATTAGACCATGGACAGAGTAGCATGTGAACAAAGAACACAAAGAGCGTTTTATCTCGAAAGGAAGGGGGTGGTTGTACAACCTGTTTCTACTGGCCCCATTTTAATGGCTCACCAGAGGGCTATAATTATGAGGTCATGAATTGGGTGAAAAACTTTGATTAGTAATCATCACATAACATGAACACTAATCTTGAATGCTGACATCTTAAATTTTCATGTTTTTATTGTTTTACATGTAACACTAAGAAGCAGTTCTGATCTCTGTCGCGGGAAATTATATTCCTGGTGAGGAATTAAGCAAATAATTGAGTTACAACCAACTGTTGTCTCTGAAGATTTTATTAATAAAAGAGAATAAACAGAAGTACTACAACACACATACTGCTGGTCCAGAGACCTGCCGCCTAGGGCAGCTTCGGGCGTCTGGCCCCGAGCAAAGGGATGCATCATCATTTACACAGTCTAGGTTTCTATGTTTTGGGGAACAGAGATCCTCTCTCAGCCTTGAATGAACATTCCAGGAGAGTAGAGGAACAACAAGAGGGGAAAACACCAAAACAATCTCACAGCTCTGACCTAAACCCGCGTAAATGTGGATGGACTAACATAAGGAGTATAGGAGAAGGAATGTTTAAGGATAAAAACACAATAAATATATCTAAGACATAACAATGATAGTAGTAGTAATAATAATAGTAAAAGAACATACATAAAAGATTACAAGAGGACACAATTTTCTGCCATAACAATCCTCCCTCTGGCCATATACATACATATACAGACATCCAAATACAGAAAATTGACAATAGAAAATTAGCCTTAGCTAATTTTGCAGAACATAGACATTGTTAAGTTATGAATAAGCAGGAGAACATATTTGTATTTGTACTCATCCTGGATAAGAACCTTGGCTATCAAATATGTATCGCGATTTATGGTGTGGTATCTGTAAAGTACCTCAAAGGAGGGGTGTAAGGTTTGCTCCACTCAAAGTGCTGTTTCGGAAGTTTTGACCATAAAAACTACTACCTCTGAAGTTGAGATAAAGGACAATAACTTTCTCTTTCCTTTTATCAAATGCTTGAAACTAAGAACTGTATAATTGTTTATGACATTTAAGAATTGATTGTGGAAAGGTATTAGATTAAAACATGCACCAAATAGGCTTTAAGACCATATTAAAAATTAAGACACAGAAATCAGAGGTGACCTAAAAGCCCTTCCCCTGGAGACACGCCCCAGGTAACACAAACACAGCGCCTTGAGCTCTAGTCCGCTATCTCATGCTCCGCTCTCTGCTCCTCATGCCTGCTCCCCAGGCGTCTCGCTCCTAGCAACGCCAGCAATCAAGAGTTCGGCCCGGAAATACCTCCAAGACTCTTAAATGTGTCTTTTGTCTCAAAGCAACGTACTTAGCCAATATTCACATGGTTCTGCGAACCTTCGGGAATGTACCTTTTCTTTGTTTTGTTATTAGACCGTTTAAATCACGCAACTTTGAATTTAGAAACAACCGAGTTTCTTTTAAAGCTTTATATCTGTCGAATTAACTTCCGCTACTCCCACCGAAGTTCAGACTCAGCCACGTGGTTAGTCACGCCAGCTGTAACACCACGGACATCAAAAGCGAACAAAGCCAGGCCAACGCCCTACCACTGTTAGTTTTCCACAACCACCAGCCAGCCAAAGGACTCCCCATCGGCCCAAAAACCCACTCGAGAGGCCGTGTGGCGTGCCAAGCCACGGAGGCCCTGAACACAAAGAACGAGCCGACAGTGAGCCTTTGTCATCCAGATGGTGGGATAAACAACACGCAGTAAGCCAAAACCAAAATCCTGCATTCTGTGGCCAGTTGATGTCTAGCTGTAATCCTTTAGCTTTAGTCTTTTAGTCCTAAAACTCCTAGCCAGATTGAATTTATCATATAACTCGCGTTCATTAGTTCTCTTACTCCCTTAGAATTAAATTCTTTGCCACAATAGACCAACTAAATTCACATTCACCTCTATTACTCTAATTGATTGCATTCTGATTGTTTAATCATTATTGTTTTGTCTTTTGATATATTTAACCTCACTTTGTATTCACTTTAGTTAGTTAATAAATTTCACCTTAATCACGGGAACTGTGTGTGTGTGTGTGTACTGCTAGCTCCAGGTCACTGGATGGAGAATTCACCTTTCGATTTGAGACTGACTGACTGACTGATTAAACTGATTTAAAATGACTAGCAATTACTAATGGACAGGTACCCACCTGTCACTCAAGCAGCCACGTCAGGTGCCTAGCCACTATGTTTTTTGAGCAATCGCACCCAATTTGGTGCAGAACATCTCTGACCAAGCCAGAAAAGGTTACTCTTTTCAGATTTTTGTTTTATATTCCATACAGTTTTGCCCTCAAAGTTTGCTCAAATGGTGTGGGCATGGCTTATAAAACAATGTCACGTCTCCTAAATGTGCTATTTCAACCACTTTTGGTGGATATAAAATACTATACATATGTCTGAGTGATCATGGCATTGGCGTTTGGTGCCATTTGGCCAACAGGTGGCGTTGTAGCAGAAGCATCTAACTATAAAGGAAGGAATCTCTATCTATGTGTGTATGACTGTCCGCATATCTCGTTGATCAGGTGAGTGGTTCTCGAGAACAGTGCAAGCAGCACTTCCAGTGGCCAAGCAACAGCCTCTTCCCAAATGGGAACTGCAGTAGTTTTTATTGATCTGTTATTGTAAACTTCTCAGCCTGGGAAAGTGGTTCTGTATGTCTTCTGTGGCTCTGCAGAGAGCTGTCCAAAGTCTGTGTAAGAAATCCTCTGGTGCACAGGAAGTGATGCTTTTTATGGCAACACAGTTTGGGATTTTTGAATAATTATTCAAACTGAGTAGGTGTACAAATTAATGTATACCTATGGCAATGGAGCGATGGATAAGACACATGGTGTAGGAGACACGGGTTTGATTCCCACTGCGACATCCACCAATGTGTCCCTGAGCAAGACACTTAACCCCTAGTTGCTCCAGTGGCATGCAACCTCTGACATATAGCAGTTGTAAGTCGCTTTGGATAAAAGTATTATTATTAATTAATTAATATTCTAAATGACTAATTATTATTATAGAGACTTAAACACAAGTCATTGACCACTTATATAAATTGTTTTTTCCATATTTAGATAAAATAGGCCCAGGTGTTTTCTCCTGACTGCTGGCCATCAAATAAAGCATTAAAATCTCCAAATAATAATGAAAAAACCCAGAGATTATCAAAAATTAATGTTTTAGGCTTGAATGACACAATGTCTGAATGGAAAAAAAACAAAGACAAAAATGTATTGTTTGTATGTTGCAACTTGTGCCTGAATTCCTGGTATAGTAAGTATTTTTCACAATGATGACACACTGGGTACTGCTGTGGTTTTAGTTCTTGGAATAGTTGCACAATATTTTGTTGTGAAAGCTTCAGAGTGTTTTCTGCTCAACTCAAAGGCTGGACGGCCCAGATGCACTGGGTGACGACCGTCTGCCAATTCGTCCAATCTCTGTCTTACCCCGACTCCCGTTCTGTAGTTCTTTTAAACTAACTCTCCAATCAGTGAGAGGATTTGAGGCAAGCCCCCTCTACTTGCTGTCTTTCTCTGACACTGTCTTTGCATTTTGTCTTGGTTTCTGTGTTTCATTTTCTCTCTCTCTTTTTCTTGCCTCCAAATCTAGTCTTCCACTCTCATTGCTTCAAAGTAACATGCTGACATAGTAGCAAAGAAAACAACGAATGTGCAGAAATGAAGGGAACACATCACATTAAGGTATCCATGTTGATGCAAAGAAAGGAAATCTGTGATTTTCAGAGGAGACAATCAGAGTTTCAGAAATGGAAGATGCTGTTGTTGTTCCTGTCTAGCGCTCAATCAGCAACCTAGCCGTGTGTGTTTGGTTTCAGGGTGTTCAGGCGGGGTGAGGTCGCAGAATAGAGTTCCTTGTATTCCTCTCATCCCACACTGCAAGGCTGTTCTTCAGCGGATAGCCTGAGTCAGCCTGACATGAAGCTCTGTTTGGGGTGCTTCACAAAGTGTTCATGTGTTACAAGAACATCAACAACTGGGGCTTTGCTTTTTATGTGTTATAATGTCTTAGGTATTAGTTTCAGTCAAACTTTCTTCTGACAACCCAGGAAAAACTCGAGCAAAGTCTGCTGAATTTCACATCACTTCCTTTCCCATCAAGGCTCATTGGCATCAGTGAACTCAGTGTAGTATAGGCCTGTACTTAATAATTATTATTGGTTTAATTAAGAGTACCCTCATTAGTATTTCTGCCTATTTAAAGATACCAGCCTTTCTCCAGTGTTGTAAACACACACTGCCAAATTCTGTTTAGAGGACATGCATGGGCAAAATGATGACGTACATATATTTAAATATGAGATAATATGAATTTTAACCATTAGAGATTTTGTCATTCTATTTATTCTGCTATCTTTGTATATCTCTACTCTAGATGTATTCGATAATTGTGTGAAATGTTATCTATCAATGAGCAGGACTGTTTTATGTTAAACTTGGATTGTATAAGATTATTGCATCAGTCTGGCACATTTTGCCATTTTTACACTTTTTTAAAAAAGATTAAATGAATGAAATATGCCGTGTTAAATAGCACCATTTAGAGATGCTGGTAGGTGGAATTTCTTACTTTTGGACAGAGCCAGGCTAGCTGTTGCCAGCCTTTGTGCTAAGCTAACAGGCTGCTGCTGTAGCTTCTGTGGCTCAGGAGGTAAAGTTGGTTGTCCGCTAATTAGAAGGTTGTTGTTCTGTTCTGTCGTTTTATTTCTGTATTAGACCGGGCTTAACAATTTTTAGAATCAAATGAACATATTTACAGTAAAGATATGAGAGTGGTATCAGTCTTCTCATCTAACTCTCAACAAGAATTTAAATATTTTCCCCAAATGTCCCTATTCCTGTCCTATATTGTTCTGTGACTCCTGTATGACAGCTTTGCATGATTCAAAGTTCAAAAAAATCTTATACTGACAATTCATGTAGTCCTTAATTTTATCTTCCGCTGTCGTGGACCTGGCACGGACATGTTCGTGCGGTCACAAAAAATGGGAGGCACGCAGACGTCCGCGCAGGCCCCATGCGTACCCCCTCTGATGACGATTTGTTCGTCACGCGGACCCTTTACCCTGTAGTAAATATTATGAATTCTCTTTGAAAAGGCTAATGACGTTAGTCTCGTAATAGTACGACTTTTTTTATTTACATGTCAGAGAACACAGATAGTTGGAAGAGATTCTGAATGTGCAGAAAGTTTTGAGCATGAGCAGATAAATTAGTGTTTCCCATACGTTCATTTATTTGTGGCGGCCCACCACAATATCAACGCTGACCACCACATATTGATTTTTGAATTTTTTACTAGGCCTATTTAAAATCGTATTTGATTTCAGTGCTGCAGGCAGCGCTTATTCGTGCAGCACATACCCTCGCTCGTCACTCACTCACTCACTCACTCACTCACATATTTATATATATAATGAATACAGCTGCACAAATCTGTCCAACACAACGCTGAAAATGTCAGAGACCCAGCTTAAAAGTTATTAGCAAGCATGTAAGGGGCCTAGCTAATAAAGAGAGCTAAGTTAATGTTAGAATACAGCTGGCTTTTGGAGGCTAACATGCTGTATGTAGCTGGTAGTCAATATCGGCTGCACTTACTTTTCACATGGCTTTTTGTTACCTGGGGAAAATAATTGTTTGTCATTCTATTATTTCCATGTTTTTAATAACAATAGTAACAATAACAACAACAAAAAAAATTAACAATATTAAGGGCAAATGGGGGGCGGTAAGCGACCTGGATAATGGATAAGGGGGCGCTGGCCCAAAAAATGTTGAGAACCACTGCTGTAGATGCTCCTGTCTCTATAAGCCCCCCCCTTCTCAAAGCCCACTGTCTTCTGATTGTCCATGAAGTATGTTACCAGGCTGTTGTTGCTTCTGAGCGGTACAGACAGTGTAGTTGTGCGGAGCAAATGACCATATATGGAATACTGGCTCCGTCTAGCTCTGTGTAGTAGAACAGAGCCATTGATAGAAAAAGCAGTTCAAAACAGAGCATTCAGAAGGAGGAGGAAAATCTGAGGTTTTGGCTTACACTTAACCTTTCCAGCAGCAACCTCTGTGACAATCAGTAACCGCTAGCTGCTGCTAATGTTGGCTGCTGTTATCAACTGGCTCTGAATCAGCGGTAGGATGGCTAGCTGCATGGCTAACTGAGTAGCTAGCGGCAGCTGCTGTTAGCAGTAGTTGGCAGCAAAAGTAAATAACATACTAACTCGATAAATCAAGTGGAGGCAGAGCAGCTGAAGGACATCAGAGGGAAAACCAAAATATATTTTCTCCATCAAATCTAAACCAGGTTCAGTAAAACAACAGAATGAAGTTGTGTTTTTGTACAGCAATCAATGAGGCCTAGTCTCACAAAGCAGGCCTTGATTCAGCTCTTTGCATCTAGACCCCACCCCTCTGCTGTGCTCAGGGAAGTTGGCTAATCAGAAGCAAGTGGGCTTTCAGGGAGGGGGCCTTAAAGAGACTAAGAGCTAAAACTGAGTATCCAGATAAAGGGTCAAAAGAGGAGCTGAAGCAACAATGAGAAAAATTTGTTTTTTAAACATTAAAGCACGTAAAGATTTTCTAGTAGAAACCATAAATACAAGTATGAACCTGAAAATGAAGATTCTAATCTTCATCTTTAAGACCAGTGAGGGAGGTGGAATTTAACAGACTGACAGAGACTAGCTCACGTGATGTCATCCAGCTATTGTGACAAGTAAAATCTGTGTCTTAAGCAAAAAAGCTGCTGATTTTAGTCTCTTCTGGTTGAAAGTCAGTAACACACACACACACACACACACACATTCTGACGCAGGCTCCCTGATGGGGCCCACCAGTTTTTTTATGCGTTGTGGGATCCACCCTTTCCAGTGGTCCTACACTGCTGTAAAAAACAACATTAGATCTAAAAAAAAATCTCAATCATTAATATCACTTCAATTTGACAAATTTCAAAAGTTTTGTCAAAAAAGGTATTTGGCCCTTTGTGGGGACCGTTTCTAGGATTGCCGACTTGTGGGGTCCGCCCACATACACACATACAAACCAAGTTTTTATATGTTAATGGGGCCCAAGGTCACTATCTGCAGCTGCTGACACCAGCCTTTATTATTACTCCCAGTTTCCTTATTTTGGACTAAAATAGTTATTTTTGTAATGAGTAATTATGTATACATGTGAAACTTTCCATCTGCCTTTACAGATTACAAGACATACGGCTTCAAAGACAGTTTTATGACAAAACTGAAATGACCGATTTTATTGTAATGACAGTTTATGCCACACAGTTGTCAGTCAATAAACTTTTTATGAAATGATTAAAACAAATTATTAATTTAATGTCTAGAGATCTGTACAATCTGCACTCAATGTTTGAACAACATCAGCCTGAACTTTTATGTAAACCCAACAGTTTCTCTTATATAGGCATTGAAATTATATGTTTCATTGGACTGCATCCATACTATCATGTTAACACAAGTTTCTCTTTCCAATGAAGCCTCAAATTTTGAAATCATGATACAGAGATATTTAAAGAAATGAAAAATCCTTTGAAATATTTAACATATGCCCCACACACTTTCAGTGTTCAGGCCCTAAAATAAATAAAAAATGTATTAAAATAAATAAGAAAATCTCAATATCCATCCATCATCTGGTCAACATCCATCCATCCATCCATCATCTGGTCAACATCCATCCATCCGGTCAACATCCATCCATCCATCCATCCATCTGGTCAACATCCATCCATCCATCCATCCATCATCTGGTCAACATCCATCCATCCATCCATCCATCATCTGGTCAACATCCATCCATCCATCCTCCCTCCATCCATCCTCCCTCCATCCTCCCTCCATCCATCCTCCCTCCATCCATCATCTATTCAAGATCCATCCATCCATCCGGTCAACATCCATCCATCCATCATCTACCCTACATCCATCAAACATCAATCATCTATCCTACATCCATTCATCTCTCGAACATCCATCCTACATCCATCAAATAAAAAAAATTAAATAAGATCTGTGAAATGTGTATATTTGTTGGCCAATGGACAGCCATAAAACCTGAGCAAACCCCTACAACAACAACAACAACAACAACAACAAGGTTACAACAGAACACAACCAAAGACAAAACATTTTAAGATCCTACCTCTAATGTTTTGGTTTTACCTCAGTTCCATTAGGTGCTTTCACACTAGACTTTTCTTCTCAGGGCTGTAATGCGATTTTTAACATAATATTTAACTGCTTTCCAGTCTCTGTTTCTGAGAGCTTGAGGTTCTGCAGTAATACAGCGCTGACACTCTTCTTTACCAGGAACTTGATTCCTTACAATAAATCTCCTCAAATATGTGTCCACTGCAGCACACTCGTCTGGGGTCCAGCTTCTTTTGATGGCTGTTTGTTTTCCTATGTAGGCAAAAACACAAAACATTGTAGGTTTTCTTTTATAAAGAAATTTTAATCTTACTTAACCCTGTAAGACCCACTGTTTCAGAATTACAACAATTGTGGTTATTTCCCAAAACCCCTTTTGTCTTTTTTTTTTTATTGTTTGTTTGTTTATACAACCACATCAATATGATCTGTGGGTCCTACATTTTATTCCCACCATGTAATTGGATCCAGGATTTGTATACAAAGCCCACCCCCCTTAAGTCAAGAAGTGACACATCCTACAACTTTCTGATCAAGCAACATCCCTTTGATTTACTGGACTGGATTCATCTTGAAGTAAGTAAAATGCTTGGAATATGTTTTTCTGTGTTTATTACAGTGTCTAGAACAAGGACATGTACAGTAAATGTTGAAAATATGCCCTACATTTTGTTTAGAGCTTGTTTTATAAGTGTTGCGATATTACAATGTTGGATGAGAGTGGCAGTCATAATTGCCCTGTATTTAAGAGGAACATCTAGCCTGGTTAAAACCAGACCATTCTCAGTTGTAACTGAGTTATGGTCTGGCAAAGCGTCATAGACAAATCATTTCCAGAGGGGCGTCCTCCAACGGACGTCGCGGGTAGGCCTAAAACCAATCAGAGCGATGAAGGAGATGACGTATGCAGAGCGGCGGCCGGCAGAGAAACATCTCCGAGTGTTGTTCTTTGCTCGGTTTTTAACAAAAAGGAAACGTTCAAACAGACGGGATAGCTGATCCGAACGAGTGATGTTCGACGGCGGCATCCATCTTTGTAATGTAGGCTACAAAATCTGCTTCAAAATCCCAGCGCTGTCGTCATCGTGTAAAGCCCGCCCCAATGTTTCTGATTGGTGCCGCGATTTCGGTGGATTGGAAATGAACTTGAATGAGCTCTTTGCCAGACTAACTTTCAGAGCAAATCTAAATTTCCCGGAAGTTGTCTGGGTTTTCCCAGGCTAAGGAACATCTTGAGGGGAACTTAAATGAAAATGTTCACAACAAATTATACAGGATTTAAACAACCCTTTAGCTTTATATCGGATTACATATTCTATACTGTATTAGAGACTAAAGTTGAAAGATATATTGCCATATCTAAACATTATAATTTGCTATCACATTCTGCAGGACTTTCTAACAAAGAAATTCTGTTTGTGCAAATCTGCCTTTTCTTAGTCTACTGATAAACAAAATGTTCTTATCAATTTATAGTCAAAGAGCTTATTATCATTAGGCCTATAACCTTTATTTAACCAGGTCTGTCCCATTGAGATCCAAGATCTCTTTTGCAAGAGACACCTGGCCACACCTGGCCAATCCTCCAAGTTGTGCGGGATGCTCCTGGTGCTTTGTTCTGACACAGGTGTAAATGTTCATCACTGTTAGTTTTTGTTGTAAACTGGACGCTGAATGCATTCCAGTAAGGATTACAATCACAGTCTACTATAGGTGAGTCATTAGGGTATAGCGTGACCGGTAAGATGTGTGAATAGGCTGCTTCAGTCCAAAGTGTGAACACGTCATAATGAGGCATGTGTGCTATTTGTAAATACAATGGAAATTTGTTTCAATTTTATCTTTTCCATTTCAGAATGCCACCAGCAGGAGAAATCCTTGGTACAATGTGCACAATGTAATTGCCATCATCCAAAACGGAGAAAGTGATGTGGACATAGATTTTGACGACACTGATGCGAGTGATGAAGAATCAGATATTGATGTCTCTGTGGACAAAGAAAACCAAGAACCTACCAATTGTCCAGCTAATGTGAATATTGAGCCCGGGCAATCAAAGAAATACATCATGCCACATGACAGACGTCACTGATTTTTCTGGTCAAGCTCTCACAGATGATGTCACCTCCCTCCACACACCACTGCAATACTTCCAAAAGTTTTTGTCAGAAGATTTGGTTCAAGCTCTGGCAACAAATACGAATGAGTATAGCATTCAAAATGATGAAAGATCAGTCAACACTAATACAAAAGAAATACAGGCAGCATTGGGCATGTACCTGAGGATGGAACATTACATTTTGTAAACAATTTAACCGTGCCAGAGACTGAAAAGAGGGACAAACTCTGGAAACTCAGACCACGGCTTCATTCACTCAGAGAAAACTGCCTGCAGGTGGTACCAGAAGAGCACATTCCATGGACAAGATGATGATACCATTCAACGGGAAGTTTAGCAGCATCAAGAAGTATATGCAAGGTAATCTATGCTCATGGGGCTTTAAAGTATGGGTGAAAGCTGGAATCTCTAGCATGATGCTTGACTTTGATGTTTACCAAGGGAGCAACAATGATGTACGAGTCAAATCTAAACTTGGATTGTCAGGTGATGTTGTAATGAAGCTTGCCTCCACATTTCCAAAGGGTCAACACAAGAAGATCTAGGCAGACAACTACTTCACCTCCGTACCACTGGTAGTGAAGCTCCTTGAGCAAGGAATCCATTATGTGGGAACAGCCAGGCAAGTGCATCTCCCCAACTGTAATCTTTACATGTGAAGAGCTTGAAGAAGAAGGGCAGAGGAAGCTTTGACCACAGAGTGGAGGGGAAACAACATCTGTGCTGTCAAATGGTACGACAACAGGGCGGTGACACTTCGCTGGACCAGAACCTGTTCAGGAGATTCAACACTGGGACAAAACCACCAAAACCTACATTGACGTTAGAAAGGCTTCCATTGTGGGCATCTACAATAAATACATGGGAGGTGTGGATTTGTTGGACTCATTTACAGCAAAACACAAGTATGCACTGAAATCCTGGTGGTGGTACATGTACATCTTCTGGCACACAATCACCCTTGCTGTGGTCAACGCCTGGCTCCTCTACAAGCAGCACAGCCTATGCTCTCAGGATGCCAAAGGAGATACTGAATATGAGAAAGTTCCAAGCACAGCTGGCTTCCTCTCTCATTACGGTAATGATCTATTTGTGCTATTTACCTTGTTTGTGATAAATCAGACTGGAATTTGAGATGTACATAAATTGATACATTTATATTCTAATCTGGCGGACACAACACTGAAAACGCCAAAGAGAGGACGGCCATCTTCAATCAACAAGAGCCCAGAGACAGGAGCCCTCTGAATAGTGGAAAGAGACCACACATGGATGATGGAAGTCCAAAGGCTCCCTCTTCTAAAAAGTCACGCAAACCACCGCCCATGGATGCGCGCATGGACCAAACTGGACGTTTCCCCCTGAAGACAAAGAGAGGACACTGCAGACATTGCAGTAAAGGGTACACCAATACCCAATGCAGTAAGTGTGATGTCCGCCTCTGTTTTTCAGAGGACAGGAACTGTTTCTGGGATTACCACTATAAGTAAAGGTGGACTTCACACTGAGCACATAAATTTCAGTGGAGAGCGAGAGAACACTGCAGACATTGCACTGTTAACAATGTAAATAAATAAAGATCTTATTTGTTGGAATAAACAACTCTTCATAATAACATGACTGAGATTATTATTCATTTTATACACTGGTTTGGTAAAAACAAAAACACTGCAAATTAATCCTTAATTATGCAGCTTGATGGGCACCTCTTCGGACCTGACGTGCTGCCCAGCTACGCAAACGCAGCTACGTGGATGTACTCTCTTGTAATTGGCCAGAGTGATCACAAGTCTCCGGATGTTTTGGTCTCGTTGCTGAAAGAGTGCATGAAGCGGTGGAAAAACCCCAGCCCCCCTGTGCTGCCAGCTTCTCCAAGCCCCGTGCTCCCTCTTTTGCCAAAACCACCATGAGAACGACCGACAACTGGCTGAAGGAAGAGCTGCAACGGGTGAAAGAAAGGCAGAAAGCAACGGAGGAGTGCCTGCTCAGATGCATTCCGTTTAGTTTTGCTTTTTAACTTTATTTATAGTTAACGGTTTTGATTGCATTCTTTTTTCTTTGTGTGTTGCTGACGGCATTACATTATAATTCTGGAAAAGAAACTGCAACAGGATGCTTTTACCCTACACTCGAGTATAAACACACACTCTCTCACTTAAAGCAATTTTATTCTTTTTTGCATTTCACAAAATAATAATAAAAACAATAATAATGATAATATATTCTATTTATAAGGCACTTTTAAAAGGTCATTTAATAAAGTCAGCTGCATGTGGAGGCTTAATGAGACTTGGATGAAGGAACACTAGCAGTTAGGAGGTATTTAAGGTGATTATAGGTTGTTCGAGTGTTTCAACTGGTCACTGTACACCTCCGTTGTTGGAGGAAATGCAAGCATTTTTCCTGAGTAAGTCCATAAAGTGTTAAAGATTTTTTTTTTTTAAATACAACAGACTTCTTATTGATATAAAGGTGATAATGCCAGTCTTTCCCCAACCCTACAACCTGCGACAATGCAGGCTCACAAGGTCTGTTCCTGCAACAGCTTCTTTCAAGTCACTGTCAGGCTTGTGGCACCGGACAGTAAGGAGGGACAGACATATTTCAAGTGTTGAGTCAAGGAAGCAAAGTAAAAGCCCTTAAAAATAAATGAGCAGCTCTGGCCCAAAAGAGAGTGCAAGCCCCAAAGCTTACCTCTCTTTTTTGCAGACACACTCCGGTTTTGGACATTCTTGCAGGGATGACATGCTGACCTCATCTTCTGACCCCTCTTCTCTTGGCATACTGACATCTGGACAAACAAATAACTTTATTGTAGTATACACTACATGAAATATGTAATAGCCGTCAGTGCAGTGGTTGTGTTATTTTATAAAATAATTTAGTATATTCAATTCAATTTTCTATTCAGTTTATTTATATAGCGCTGATTCACAACAGATGTCGTCTCAAGGCACTTAATAAGAAGTCAGTATATGGGATTTGTGTCTCTTAAAGAGAGACAGTTTATTTCATCCCGTCTCCTATAGTCCTAAATTCTTTTCAAGTGACTAGTGACGTGAAAATATTAGTTGTCATGTTAGCCCAGGGATGGGCAACTCCAGTCCTCAAGGGCCACTATTCTGCAGGTCTGAAATGTTTCCCTGCTTCAACACACCTGATTCAAATTAAATAGATCAAACAGCTTGTTGCCAAGCTCTGCACAATGAATCAGGTGTGTTGCAGCAGGGAAACATCTAAAACCTAAAGGATAGTGGCCCTCAAGCAGTATATTTCCTCATATAGTGTATGGACGACAGACCGTCCCACGCAGTCCACTAGTGCTGAAGTAGCTGTGCGCCGAAAAGATTGTATGTTGGACAATATAAGATGAACTGATTTCATCAGACAGAAAGCGACTGTTGTTACTGACATTACAAGTAGAATTAACGACAAGGCTGTATGAGTTTATTAGATGTCATCTAACCCGATGGCATATGCGTTTGAGCCAGTGATGAGGAGGAGGGTTGAGAGACCCGTTTTTGGTTGAGGGAGCTGCAGCAGCTCCGGACGGAGATGACAGTGAGGAGAGGGTCGGCAACCCTTTGCAGTGCAAGTGCGGTCACTGCGATCAACCGTGGAGTCTGTTTGCTGCCATGAAGCAGACTTGGATAATGTGCTCAGGGAATTGTCCTGCATCACCTTATCGCGCACATTCCAGATGTTCTGTAGTGACAGGGACGTGTTGGAGTAGCTGTGCTATCCCTGTATGAAGTCTGTGCCGAGAGATTAGAGCAACCTATAAGCAATAGGTGGGTTCCCGCTAACCTCAAAGTTAATGCTACTTGTAATTTCAGGCAGTACTGACGCAGTGTTCAGTTTTAAAACTGGGGTTGTGTTTGACTGATTGTGCAGCCTCTGCATCATACAGGTCTCCTGACAGAGTTGCAGGAGAAAGAGGTGGGTGGGACAAAGAAGGGAGGTGGAGTTGTTGATGTTGAAATTTTTGCCACGTGCTGTGTGAAATGCACGAAAGGTAAGAATTGCGTTCAAGCTCACCGGTTGCAGACACTCCCTGGTTTTGACTTTGTGATGTGGAGGTACATTCTTGCGTGGATGACATGCTGACCTCATCGTCTGACCCATCATCTCTTAGCATACTGACATCTGGAGAGGGAAATAACTTAATACAATACACAAAATATCTAAAACGGATCATTTAAAAATCAATTTAGGAACATCGTATACACATACCTTCAATGTCCTCTGCTAAAGGTCCCTCCATGTCAATGGTCTCTAAAATGATAATTGATAAAAAATTGAGTTTGGAAAGCTGAAACTATGGGCAATCTGCAAGAGTATACAACAGTAGCATTATCTCTCATCCCGTCACCATTACTGCCCTATGTTTTACATGGTAAATAGTTGTTTTCTGAATGCGGAAGACTAAATGTCATATATTGTGCCTTCAAGAATATAAAGTTAATTACCATTCACATCGACTTGTATTTCATCGAGGCTCTTTCCTTTGTAATCTCCTAGGCGTCCTTGTTCCATTGCCAGGAGGACTTTACTTACTTTGGCTAATTGGAGGGTGCTTTCTGGGAGCCTGTAGTGTTTCCTGTGAACAGCGATATTATGACCAAGGAAGTCTGCCAACTGGTCGAGCTCAGTGGTTTTGAGGTTCAGAACAGTAGACAGGGTAGCAATATGTTATATATGAGATTAGTCAATAATTTAATCAGTCAGAAAAGAGAGAGAGTTGAGCTTCTCTAATAAATGATTACTGATTGATTGTTGGTGATCTCTATTTAATTGATAATTAATGCACCAGCGAGGACGAGGACTCGACCGGATTTTGGCAACAGAGACCGGCCCTACCGGGGTTTGTCCCGGTATGCTGGCTGACCAGTAGCCTACATCACTGGGCACGTTGTATCTTTTTTTTTTTTTTTTTAAGCACACACCTGAGCGCTGATCACTGGACATCACTCCTGCAGGTGTTTATGCCAATCCAATAGATTCAATTTCAAATGAATCCATTTAAATTCAGATTTTAAAAGCAATTGTTCAAAACAATCGATTCAGGTTCAAAGTAAATGATTCCCATTCAAATATAAAATTCAAATTCGCTTACTAGTGGCAAAAAATTTATCACATAAACAATTATATTGTTAAAATGTGTTTTGGGGCTTACCAGAATGCTTTTTGTGCGTCTCAGTGGTGGAACAAGTTCATCATCCGATTGATTGTTGGAATGGTTGCTTGGAGAAGCCTCATCACAAGTTTCTTTCACAACAGTTTCATCTGAATCGTACAAATGATCTGAAAAATCTGGGCCAATATCATTCTGCCCTATAATAACATCCAGGTGTGGGGTGGGAGGTTCGTTTTCCATACCATCCTCATCAGTTTCATCACTATCTGGATAATCAACCAGTGAAAATCCTTGGACAGTAAATACCTAAAAATAAACAAAAATTCATTAAGTATGGAATTAGAAAGGTTGGCCAAAGAAACATGGCATGGTCTGACTAAAAATCTAAATCCAGAAATGTGAACATCAGCCCTTTTAGACAGTGTACAATTATAAATGTTAAAATCAGAGTACAGCTATACTATAGTATTACAATACTATCATATAGTTGCCTGAGGAAGACCATTTGGATCGAAACCTTTGTTTTTTAGTCAATAAAAAAGGTAACTGTGAGCTTTAACCCAGTATGCAGATTTTCTTCTTTTTCCTCCCCAGATGTTACCATAATGCATTAAAAGGTGCCCCACAAGAATGGGACTGGAAAGATGCCAGTGTGTGTTACATTACCTGGCCTTTACAACCCAATAAAGGTCACCTGACTACTTTAAAGCCCCGTGAGCATTGGTCCATGGTCCAATTGACCATTACAGGGGTTTTCAGTGCATCAAATCAAAATATTTAACATCAAAATTCAAATCAAAAATATTGCTTTAAAACATCTAACAGCTCAGACACAGTATACAATTACGAATGTTAAAATCACAGTTGAGGTCATGTCAGGTGTTGCCACAGTGCATTAAAAACAATTACCGTAAGAACTGGACGGAAGGGCCCCACATGGGTCAGACTACAGACATACGAGTGTGTAAAGGAGGGACTTGAGAAACAAATGTATTTGGAAGATGGAAGGACCCCATAAGAACATGACTGGAAACATGCCGGTGTGTGTGACATTACCTGGCCTTTAACAGCCAATATAAAGCCACATAAGCATTGGTCCACTTTAGTAATAGAACACCACCACATACATGTCAGCATAGATGAATGTGTTTGAATGTACTTTTACCTGTGTGCAGGTCTGATCTGGGTTAGGTCTATCATTAAGCATCTGAGGAACAGGGCTGGTCTCATTCTCTTCTGCTGCAGCAGGAGTCTGAAGGCCTTTCACCTGAAATAGACAGACAAGAAGAGACTCAGAACTGTATGAAGAGACATTCACAGGCTAATAAGGTCATCTAATGGTGAAACAGCACTGAACTTTAACTGAGAGCATGGACTAAAAAGCTGCTCACGTCTATTCCAAGAGTTTGCAGTGGATCAAATCAAAATATTGCTTTAAAACATCTAACAGCTCAGACACAGTATACAATTACGCATGTTAAAATCACAGTTGAGGTCATGTCAGGTGTTGCCACAGTGCATTAAAAACAATTACCGTAAGAACTGGACGGAAGGGCCCCACATGGGTCAGACTACAGACATACGAGTGTGTAAAGGAGGGACTTGAGAAACAAATGTATTTGGAAGATGGAAGGACCCCATAAGAACATGACTGGAAACATGCCGGTGTGTGTGACATTACCTGGCCTTTAACAGCCAATATAAAGCCACATAAGCATTGGTCCACTTTAGTAATAGAACACCACCACATACATGTCAGCATAGATGAATGTGTTTGAATGTACTTTTACCTGTGTGCAGGTCTGATCTGGGTTAGGTCTATCATTAAGCATCTGAGGAACAGGGCTGGTCTCATTCTCTTCTGCTGCAGCAGGAGTCTGAAGGCCTTTCACCTGAAATAGACAGACAAGAAGAGACTCAGAACTGTATGAAGAGACATTCACAGGCTAATAAGGTCATCTAATGGTGAAACAGCACTGAACTTTAACTGAGAGCATGGACTAAAAAGCTGCTCACGTCTATTCCAAGAGTTTGCAGTGGATCAAATCAAAATATTGCTTTAAAACATCTAACAGCTCAGACACAGTATACAATTACGAATGTTAAAATCACAGTTGAGGTCATGTCAGGTGTTGCCACAGTGCATTAAAAACAATTACCGTAAGAACTGGACGGAAGGGCCCCACATGGGTCAGACTACAGACATACGAGTGTGTAAAGGAGGGACTTGAGAAACAAATGTATTTGGAAGATGGAAGGACCCCATAAGAACATGACTGGAAACATGCCGGTGTGTGTGACATTACCTGGCCTTTAACAGCCAATATAAAGCCACATAAGCATTGGTCCACTTTAGTAATAGAACACCACCACATACATGTCAGCATAGATGAATGTGTTTGAATGTACTTTTACCTGTGTGCAGGTCTGATCTGGGTTAGGTCTATCATTAAGCATCTGAGGAACAGGGCTGGTCTCATTCTCTTCTGCTGCAGCAGGAGTCTGAAGGCCTTTCACCTGAAATAGACAGACAAGAAGAGACTCAGAACTGTATGAAGAGACATTCACAGGCTAATAAGGTCATCTAATGGTGAAACAGCACTGAACTTTAACTGAGAGCATGGACTAAAAAGCTGCTCACGTCTATTCCAAGAGTTTGCAGTGGATCAAATCAAAATATTGCTTTAAAACATCTAACAGCTCAGACACAGTATACAATTACGAATGTTAAAATCACAGTTGAGGTCATGTCAGGTGTTGCCACAGTGCATTAAAAACAATTACCGTAAGAACTGGACGGAAGGGCCCCACATGGGTCAGACTACAGACATACGAGTGTGTAAAGGAGGGACTTGAGAAACAAATGTATTTGGAAGATGGAAGGACCCCATAAGAACATGACTGGAAACATGCCGGTGTGTGTGACATTACCTGGCCTTTAACAGCCAATATAAAGCCACATAAGCATTGGTCCACTTTAGTAATAGAACACCACCACATACATGTCAGCATAGATGAATGTGTTTGAATGTACTTTTACCTGTGTGCAGGTCTGATCTGGGTTAGGTCTATCATTAAGCATCTGAGGAACAGGGCTGGTCTCATTCTCTTCTGCTGCAGCAGGAGTCTGAAGGCCTTTCACCTGAAATAGACAGACAAGAAGAGACTCAGAACTGTATGAAGAGACATTCACAGGCTAATAAGGTCATCTAATGGTGAAACAGCACTGAACTTTAACTGAGAGCATGGACTAAAAAGCTGCTCACGTCTATTCCAAGAGTTTGCAGTGGATCAAATCAAAATATTGCTTTAAAACATCTAACAGCTCAGACACAGTATACAATTACGAATGTTAAAATCACAGTTGAGGTCATGTCAGGTGTTGCCACAGTGCATTAAAAACAATTACCGTAAGAACTGGACGGAAGGGCCCCACATGGGTCAGACTACAGACATACGAGTGTGTAAAGGAGGGACTTGAGAAACAAATGTATTTGGAAGATGGAAGGACCCCATAAGAACATGACTGGAAACATGCCGGTGTGTGTGACATTACCTGGCCTTTAACAGCCAATATAAAGCCACATAAGCATTGGTCCACTTTAGTAATAGAACACCACCACATACATGTCAGCATAGATGAATGTGTTTGAATGTACTTTTACCTGTGTGCAGGTCTGATCTGGGTTAGGTCTATCATTAAGCATCTGAGGAACAGGGCTGGTCTCATTCTCTTCTGCTGCAGCAGGAGTCTGAAGGCCTTTCACCTGAAATAGACAGACAAGAAGAGACTCAGAACTGTATGAAGAGACATTCACAGGCTAATAAGGTCATCTAATGGTGAAACAGCACTGAACTTTAACTGAGAGCATGGACTAAAAAGCTGCTCACGTCTATTCCAAGAGTTTGCAGTGGATCATGGATAGGGTTAGGATAGGTCATGGATACATGTCAGCATAGATGAATGTGTTTGAATGTACTTTTACCTGTGTGCAGGTCTGATCTGGGTTAGGTCTATCATTCAGCATCTGAGGAACAGGGCTGGTCTCATTCTCTTCTGCTGCGGCTGGAGCTTGGTTTTTTTCAACTGGATTGCAGATAAAGAAGAACTCATTTTAACACACATCACAGATCAAAGATTAAATGCATTTCCATAGACAGTCAAGAGTAATATTGGAAACATGGTTAATTTTGGAGAAATACAAAATTTTCTTTTGCAACAAAAAATTTAAAAAAAGAAATCTCTATACTTAATCTAACCAACTCACCTTACAGCGCCAAGGCCATTTTGAATCACCATAGTTGTAATCAATTTCATCTCCTATTTCTATTTTCTTCAGAGAAAAAAGGCACAAATGTGGTTTGTTGTCAACTATGATTTTTTTCATAACGCAATTTGGATTTTGGTGGTTGTCATTGACCAATCTTCCGAGAGATAAATCTTCTTCAGATGCATCCAGCTGAAAAGTATCAAAAAATGGTAATAGTTTTACATCTTTTTAAAAGTTTTATTGAAAGAGTTATTTTCAAAAGAATTTAAGAGTATTTTTGCTTAACTCATTCATCAAGTATTAAACCCTTGTTTCAGGGTTAACTCGTAATTTCGCTAAATCAATACAAACATCCATCTTTCAATGTTTACCATAAGTGATGATTCTGCCACTGAAAGTCAAAGAGAAATGTGCTTTCAATCTCTGAGTATTTTCTTGACTTGCATTCCTCCTGTGTGAGGAGTTTACCCCTGTACTCCAACACGAAGTCCCCGGTTCAATGGGTTGTGTGGCAAACACTCCTCTTCCTACAATAATATATAATAAACATTTCATTCTGGGACTCAAAACAGATACTACAGTATTTTCAAAGTGAGGTTGATGTTCTTGCGTCTAGTCAGTGTATTACCTGCAGACAATGCTCAGCACTCTCCCAGTTGTGATACACACTCTACAGGTAAAGTGCTTTTTTGATCAGACTTTGTGGCCAAAAAATGTTTTTGATGCAGACCCATCCACATCAATGCATCATTGAGGTCCTGTCTATGCTGTCTAATTTCACTTTTCCACGAGAATCAATAGCCGCGTTTCCACTGTCGGGCCAGTGCGAGCCAGGGCTTTAAACTGGGCCGAGCCGGGCTAATGGCCTCGGGCCAGGAGCACCGGGCTCAAAACCAGCTGTTGCGTTTCCACTGTCTGGCCAGAAGCTCCACAGCGCTTCACTAAAACACGCTAGGGGTGAACTAGCACGGCCCGGCTCTGGCCCGACAGTGGAAACACGGCTACTGTATGTTATGATTGCCTAACGATTATACACTGGCCGGGAAGCCGATTTAAAAGTGAAGCGTTTGTTTACCCCTGGGTTCGTCAACCAGCCCACGTGCATGCGCACTCAAATACGAGATTTTAATTTCTGCCCCGACTTGACGTCAAGACGGGCAGGAAATACCATATATGGACACCTATGCTGCAGGAAGCCCGCCCTGCCCCTCTCCCCTCATATTCAGTCGCGAAAGATGCAGAAACGTAGTGCACACGTGAGTTGCTCTGTTGTTGACTGCCAGAATCAACATGTAACTTAAATGGTTTTCTCTCCCAAGAACGGACCAAGCTGTCAGGGACCAGTGGATTAAATTCATTTTTAATGACGCGGTTCCTACAACCCTTCCACTGGCTTAACGTTAGGTGTCTGTGCTAATCATTTTACACCGGAATCGTTCACAAATTTGAATGTCTAAAAAACCACAACGTGAAACAAGGCGAAAACACCACATGATTGATCTCAATAACAACTGTAAGCTGATAAAAAAAAGTAGACTACATCTCCGTTAATGTAATCTACATTAAATAAAAGGTATAATGAATGTCTCAGTCAAATGATTGTTTTTACCATTCAGAGACATCTTGATGTAGACGTCCTTCCATCGACTCTACATCTTCCCTTTCCAGCTCAGATTCAGAGTCTGGCTCGTGCATGTACGGTTGAATTCCGTAGGTCGCAGCCAGGTCGGGTGCATTTACAACTTGCGCCATGATGTCATTTTGGAATGATATGCTGAAGTTACGTGCGGTGTCAACCCCCTCCTTCCTGCCACCAATCAACGCGCCCCTTTGCATTATTAAAATGACCATCCATGACAGCCAAAATATCACATCAGATCTCGCGAGACAATAATGCCTTCAGAAATAAGGGTCAGAGGAGCTCTCCACTTTTCTTTTTAGAAGGCCTGAAAGGCTATAATAGAGCGTGGGTATCCAAGGTAATACTAAGTTATGACTCCTTTAAACTGAGAGTGCCGTGTACCATTTAGTGCAGGTAACACCAGTGAAGCGTAAGAACATCATGCAACTCAGACTTTTGACATAGACAGACGGTACTATACTGATCCACAACTGGAAAATACATTGTAGCCGCAGCAAGGCATGAAACTAAATATTAAATAGCAATATAAAAAACGGAAAGTATTCCTGATTTACAAATAAATATAGGACACAGAAAGCAATATAACAAACGTATAACAACAAATAGAGAGACTAGTTAAATAATGTATTGTGCAAATGAGCTTTAAAGACCCACTCCGATGATAATCATGTTTTTCGTGTTGTTAACATGTTCTTGTGGCATTTTTCTAAAGCTAGAGGACATTTAGAAATTAAGCTCAAAATTGCATTTTTGAGTATTTCTGCATTCAAATGGCTGTGAACCAATGGCAGTCACTAAAAGGCAGCCTAAAACAGACTGGAGTTGTGATGTAATAACTCTGGGGGGCCACAAGCTCCTGCCCCACTCCGCTCAGGTTATGAGGAGTAGAGAAGACAATGGCGGATCAACACCTGTGTGCTGTAGTGGGTTGCAGTGCTAAGAAGAGAGATATTGGTATTAGCTTTCATAATTTACCGCAGCGCTGGCTCCGCCCACAACGCAGAGGCTAATTGCTAATGAGCACAGCTGGGACACTCAAGCAGAAGATTACTAACTTTGTCAGGCGAGGAAATTATATTGCCAGATGCCTAGCATGCAACTTAGCCAAGTTACCCAACGAACTAGCCATGACTGGTGGGGAGGATGAAGCTGCTGCCGGGAGCTTGAATCTCAGGTGGCTATACGCATCGTTGTTGTACGGGGCTGT
>NW_024042582.1:0-25192 GCF_014851395.1 Micropterus salmoides | reverse complement strand
CTGGGAAATGTGGGAAATGCTTAAACTCAAACAAGGAGCGAGTGTTTTTGCCTTTCGGGTCTCTGGAGGCGCATCACAGGACAGTGCACCAGACTGGCTAACGCAGAGCTTTGTAAGTCGTTAGCCAGCTCTTTTTCCCTTCCCCTAACCAGCCAGCGCCGTGTGTGTCCTCTAGAGGGCCTCACGGGGGTGGAGACACTCTTACCCAGCCCAAATCCCTCACCTTAACCTCAGTACTTACCGTGACTCACTGAATACCTCAATTGGAAAAGACTCAAGCAGAAGAATCCTGGAAACCTAAATACATAGCCTCAAGCTGAAGTGAAAAAGGAAAATATTGACCGTGTTCGAACCTCATTCAAGTGAAACCTAAAGAAAAAGGAAACTTAAAGATGCCACTCTGCAAAGCCTGATGAAGGACAAATAGTTCTCCGAAACGTTGCAACAAGGCAGAGTGAAGCAGGACCAAGTAGGCCTGGATTAATAGGACAGGAAGATAGGAAAATTCATCGTAAGACATCCAAGTAGGATGCAGACATTAAAGGATTCGTGAAGTCCAATTTTTTGAACAAAGGCAAAGGTAATGCACTTTTGTTTTATTATGGGAAATGTGGGAAATGCTTAAAACTCAAACAAGGAGCGAGTGTTTTTGCCTTTCTGGGGTCTCTGGAGGCGCATCACGGACAGTGCACCAGATGGCTAACGCAGAGCTTTGTAAGTCGTAGCCAGCTCTTTTTACAGTGCACCAGACTGGCTAACGCAGAGCTTTGTAAGACGTTAGCCAGCTCTTTTTCCCTTCCCTAACCAGCCAGCGCCGTGTGTGTCCTCTAGAGGGCCTCACGGGGGTGGAGACACTCTTACCCAGCCCAAATCCCTCACCTTAACCTCAGTACTTACCGTGACTCACTGAAATCCTCAATTGGAAAAGACTCAAGCAGAAGAATCCTGGAAACCTAAAATAGACAGCCTCAAGCTGAAGTTAAAAAGGAAAATATTGACCGTGTTCGAACCTCATTCAAGTGAAACCTAAAGAAAAAGGACACTTAAAGATGCCACTCTGCAAAGCCTGATGAAGGACAAATAGTTCTCCGAAACGTTGCAACAAGGCAGAGTGAAGCAGGACCAAGTAGGCCTGGATTAATAGGACAGGAAGATAGGAAAATTCATCGTAAGACATCCAAGTAGGATGCAGAAATTACAGGATTCGTGAAGTCCAATTTTTTGAACACATGCAAAGGTAATGCACTTTTGTCATTTATTATGGGAAATGTGGGAAATGCTTCAAAACTCAAACAAGGAGGGAGTGTTTTTGCCTTTCTGGGGACTCTGGAGGCGCATCACAGGACAGTGCACCAGACTGGCTAACGCAGAGCTTTGTAAGACGTTAGCCAGCTCTTTTTCCCTTCCCCTAACCAGCCAGCGCCGTGTGTGTCCTCTAGAGGGCCTCACGGGGGTGGAGACACTCTTACCCAGCCCAAATCCCTCACCTTAACCTCAGTACTTACCGTGACTCACTGAAATCCTCAATTGGAAAAGACTCAAGCAGAAGAATCCTGGAAACCTAAAATAGACAGCCTCAAGCTGAAGTTAAAAAGGAAAATATTGACCGTGTTCGAACCTCATTCAAGTGAAACCTAAAGAAAAAGGACACTTAAAGATGCCACTCTGCAAAGCCTGATGAAGGACAAATAGTTCTCCGAAACGTTGCAACAAGGCAGAGTGAAGCAGGACCAAGTAGGCCTGGATTAATAGGACAGGAAGATAGGAAAATTCATCGTAAGACATCCAAGTAGGATGCAGAAATTACAGGATTCGTGAAGTCCAATTTTTTGAACACATGCAAAGGTAATGCACTTTTGTCATTTATTATGGGAAATGTGGGAAATGCTTCAAAACTCAAACAAGGAGGGAGTGTTTTTGCCTTTCTGGGGACTCTGGAGGCGCATCACAGGACAGTGCACCAGACTGGCTAACGCAGAGCTTTGTAAGACGTTAGCCAGCTCTTTTTCCCTTCCCCTAACCAGCCAGCGCCGTGTGTGTCCTCTAGAGGGCCTCACGGGGGTGGAGACACTCTTACCCAGCCCAAATCCCTCACCTTAACCTCAGTACTTACCGTGACTCACTGAAATCCTCAATTGGAAAAGACTCAAGCAGAAGAATCCTGGAAACCTAAAATAGACAGCCTCAAGCTGAAGTTAAAAAGGAAAATATTGACCGTGTTCGAACCTCATTCAAGTGAAACCTAAAGAAAAAGGACACTTAAAGATGCCACTCTGCAAAGCCTGATGAAGGACAAATAGTTCTCCGAAACGTTGCAACAAGGCAGAGTGAAGCAGGACCAAGTAGGCCTGGATTAATAGGACAGGAAGATAGGAAAATTCATCGTAAGACATCCAAGTAGGATGCAGAAATTACAGGATTCGTGAAGTCCAATTTTTTGAACACATGCAAAGGTAATGCACTTTTGTCATTTATTATGGGAAATGTGGGAAATGCTTCAAAACTCAAACAAGGAGGGAGTGTTTTTGCCTTTCTGGGGACTCTGGAGGCGCATCACAGGACAGTGCACCAGACTGGCTAACGCAGAGCTTTGTAAGACGTTAGCCAGCTCTTTTTCCCTTCCCCTAACCAGCCAGCGCCGTGTGTGTCCTCTAGAGGGCCTCACGGGGGTGGAGACACTCTTACCCAGCCCAAATCCCTCACCTTAACCTCAGTACTTACCGTGACTCACTGAAATCCTCAATTGGAAAAGACTCAAGCAGAAGAATCCTGGAAACCTAAAATAGACAGCCTCAAGCTGAAGTTAAAAAGGAAAATATTGACCGTGTTCGAACCTCATTCAAGTGAAACCTAAAGAAAAAGGACACTTAAAGATGCCACTCTGCAAAGCCTGATGAAGGACAAATAGTTCTCCGAAACGTTGCAACAAGGCAGAGTGAAGCAGGACCAAGTAGGCCTGGATTAATAGGACAGGAAGATAGGAAAATTCATCGTAAGACATCCAAGTAGGATGCAGAAATTACAGGATTCGTGAAGTCCAATTTTTTGAACACATGCAAAGGTAATGCACTTTTGTCATTTATTATGGGAAATGTGGGAAATGCTTCAAAACTCAAACAAGGAGGGAGTGTTTTTGCCTTTCTGGGGACTCTGGAGGCGCATCACAGGACAGTGCACCAGACTGGCTAACGCAGAGCTTTGTAAGACGTTAGCCAGCTCTTTTTCCCTTCCCCTAACCAGCCAGCGCCGTGTGTGTCCTCTAGAGGGCCTCACGGGGGTGGAGACACTCTTACCCAGCCCAAATCCCTCACCTTAACCTCAGTACTTACCGTGACTCACTGAAATCCTCAATTGGAAAAGACTCAAGCAGAAGAATCCTGGAAACCTAAAATAGACAGCCTCAAGCTGAAGTTAAAAAGGAAAATATTGACCGTGTTCGAACCTCATTCAAGTGAAACCTAAAGAAAAAGGACACTTAAAGATGCCACTCTGCAAAGCCTGATGAAGGACAAATAGTTCTCCGAAACGTTGCAACAAGGCAGAGTGAAGCAGGACCAAGTAGGCCTGGATTAATAGGACAGGAAGATAGGAAAATTCATCGTAAGACATCCAAGTAGGATGCAGAAATTACAGGATTCGTGAAGTCCAATTTTTTGAACACATGCAAAGGTAATGCACTTTTGTCATTTATTATGGGAAATGTGGGAAATGCTTCAAAACTCAAACAAGGAGGGAGTGTTTTTGCCTTTCTGGGGACTCTGGAGGCGCATCACAGGACAGTGCACCAGACTGGCTAACGCAGAGCTTTGTAAGACGTTAGCCAGCTCTTTTTCCCTTCCCCTAACCAGCCAGCGCCGTGTGTGTCCTCTAGAGGGCCTCACGGGGGTGGAGACACTCTTACCCAGCCCAAATCCCTCACCTTAACCTCAGTACTTACCGTGACTCACTGAAATCCTCAATTGGAAAAGACTCAAGCAGAAGAATCCTGGAAACCTAAAATAGACAGCCTCAAGCTGAAGTTAAAAAGGAAAATATTGACCGTGTTCGAACCTCATTCAAGTGAAACCTAAAGAAAAAGGACACTTAAAGATGCCACTCTGCAAAGCCTGATGAAGGACAAATAGTTCTCCGAAACGTTGCAACAAGGCAGAGTGAAGCAGGACCAAGTAGGCCTGGATTAATAGGACAGGAAGATAGGAAAATTCATCGTAAGACATCCAAGTAGGATGCAGAAATTACAGGATTCGTGAAGTCCAATTTTTTGAACACATGCAAAGGTAATGCACTTTTGTCATTTATTATGGGAAATGTGGGAAATGCTTCAAAACTCAAACAAGGAGGGAGTGTTTTGCCTTTCTGGGGACTCTGGAGGCGCATCACAGGACAGTGCACCAGACTGGCTAACGCAGAGCTTTGTAAGACGTTAGCCAGCTCTTTTTCCCTTCCCCTAACCAGCCAGCGCCGTGTGTGTCCTCTAGAGGGCCTCACGGGGGTGGAGACACTCTTACCCAGCCCAAATCCCTCACCTTAACCTCAGTACTTACCGTGACTCACTGAAATCCTCAATTGGAAAAGACTCAAGCAGAAGAATCCTGGAAACCTAAAATAGACAGCCTCAAGCTGAAGTTAAAAAGGAAAATATTGACCGTGTTCGAACCTCATTCAAGTGAAACCTAAAGAAAAAGGACACTTAAAGATGCCACTCTGCAAAGCCTGATGAAGGACAAATAGTTCTCCGAAACGTTGCAACAAGGCAGAGTGAAGCAGGACCAAGTAGGCCTGGATTAATAGGACAGGAAGATAGGAAAATTCATCGTAAGACATCCAAGTAGGATGCAGAAATTACAGGATTCGTGAAGTCCAATTTTTTGAACACATGCAAAGGTAATGCACTTTTGTCATTTATTATGGGAAATGTGGGAAATGCTTCAAAACTCAAACAAGGAGGGAGTGTTTTTGCCTTTCTGGGGACTCTGGAGGCGCATCACAGGACAGTGCACCAGACTGGCTAACGCAGAGCTTTGTAAGACGTTAGCCAGCTCTTTTTCCCTTCCCCTAACCCTAACCCTAACCCCTAACCCTAACCCTAACCCTAACCCTAACCCTAACCCCTAACCCTTATTTCACTTAAGTCAGAAGAAATTGCACATAGCAATTGTAGTTTTAACAAACTGTATTTTAACCAGTACCAACTACGCATTACAGCTGCTGTACAACAGGTGGAATTTCTTGTGACATTTTTAGGACAGAAGTTTACTTTTAAAGACATTAACTTCAGACTGGCTTTCAGACCATCCAGCTCATGGAATAGCTTTTGAAACTTTTCAAAAGTGTTTTTCATATTTCATATTTCAGCCCTATTAGCAATGCACATGCTCTGGGTACATTCAGGTCTTCTGTTCCCTCAATCACAATCATTGCACTGGGAGGCTCAGACAGGTTGGCACATCTGGATACAAGGGTCTTCATCACTTCATAAGTAATATCCCCACCACCGTTCTGGCATAAATAATGTCAGAATAAATGTCAGTGTCTTAAATCATCATTTTTTAAAATGAGAGTAACACAAATTATAGTGTGTCTGAAATTAAAGAACCAGTGTGTAGGATTTAGGAGCACCTAGCGATGAAATTGCAGATTGCAACTAACTGAAAACAACTTGTCCTTCCACATGTGTAGGAGAAACTTGGGTGGCTAGAAATTCTTCATTAACATGAAAGGCCCTAACTCTAGTCAGTGTTTGGTTTAGCCGTCCTACTGTGGTGTGTCCTACTCCCCCTGTAAGTTGTATGGCTCATTCTAAGGTAACAAAAATACAAGGATTTTTATTATATTCCATTTCTGCAAAGTGCCTGATTTACCTACCAACTGCTCTTTGAAGAGATCTTCTTCCTTTTCTCAGAGATACACCACTAAGCCTCAGATAGTAACCTCTCTCCTCCTTTCCACAGAATTATCCATATTTTTAAAGTGCTCCTCCATGAGGATTGAAAAATTACTAAAAGATGAAGTTTATGAGGCCTGGGCTGTGTCAAATAATGTATTGATCATTTTAAAGAAAGTCATTATAACTAGTTAGAATGTTGTAATGCCAAATCAAAAAATTATCTCCAAAATAATACAACATGATTCAAATGTTCAAACTTACAGATAACTAGCACACACACGACAAACTCACATGTTGCAACAATGGTGTGTCTAAAACAATGGTGGCAGCTTTACAGCCCACCTTTGCATAGTGCTGAATCCACTGAATAAAACTAAACTAAAACTGTGGCTCAACCAGTTAAAACTTCACTAAAATGTTACAGCTTAAACATCAACATTCAAGAATGTTACACTGAAATATGTGGCATACATTGTTTAATCATGAATGTAAATCAGCACCCCCAATGGCTGTTGCAGGCCAAACCTGCATCAATGGAAATTATTGTTGATTTTAAATTAAGACCAAGCTAAATACACATTTGCTAACCTTTGCAGTGTTACAACAAATGCTTAAGAGGTTCAGTGCCAATCAAGCTCATTTGGCTGCCTTTGTGAAACAAAACACAAAAACAACTGGAACTTAACTAGTAGGAGCTAGCTAGCTCTTTAACACTGAATTAGTTTAGGGACAATTATTCAAATTTTAGCATTGTGAAAATTTTATTTTTGCCATGTAGGCAGTTATTAATGTTAGCCATTGCTCATAAAACAAGTCTAAACTAATACTCACCAAGTAACCCACCTTTCTATCATGAAAGGCAAAGTTGCTTTCTACCACACTTCTGTCTTTCATGTGGAAGCCTTGGTCTGGTGGCAAAACAAGTCCAGACAAGTTCTGCCTAGTAACTTACTCATGATTTTAAAAGATGCCCACTAGATATAACCTACAAGTAGCCCTAACGTAACATTGTCTGTTGTTAAGTGAACTCCACTATTTTTGAGTTGAGACAGATTTCTTCTTAAAATAAGTTATCAACTGAATAAAACAAGTGTATCTAACAAACCTAATTCTAAATAGTAAAAAAGCTCAGAATATTTAAGATGGATTTACTAATCCCATGAATCATTTCTTAGAGTGTAGGCACATTACTGCTGATGTATATGCTTATTGTAAACCTGCAGGTGCGAGGAAGGAAGGGCACTTTCAGTCCTATACCACCATTGGCAGCAGTACATCTATAAACATAGTTCCACCTTTTTTCAGAAGTAATACAGAAAGCAAGGCAAGTTTTTTGTATAGCAAATTTCAACAAGGCTATTAAAAGTGCTTTACAAAAAACATAAAAGTAACATCGGGTAATACATTTACATTTTGCTGACGCTTTTATCCAAAGCGACTTAAATTGCTATATATGTCAGAGGTCGCATGCCTCTGGAGCAACTCGTGGTTTAGTGTCTTGCTCAGGGACACAATGGTGTCTCACAGTGGATTCAAACCTGGGTCTCTCACACCAAAGACATCTTATCCACTGCACCATTACCACCCCAATATAAAAATACAATTTAAAAGAGCTTACCCCGGTCGTCCCAGCCTTTCTGTGTGGAGTTTGCGTGTTCCCCCTGTGTCTGCGCGGGTGCTCCGGCTTCCTCCCAACGTCCAAAGACATGCGGACTAGGTTGATTGGTGACCTTAAATTGACCTTTGGTGTGAGTGGTTTTCTGTCTATGTGTGGCCCTGCGATGGACTGGCGACCTGTCCAGGGTGTACCCCACCTTTCTCCTGATGTCAGCTGGGATTGGCTCCAGCCCCCCGCGACCCTGTACGCAGGAAAAGATTTATTAAACGGCAAAAGGAAAAGTCTCGTGCCTTGATTTGAAAGAACTGAGAGTTGCAGCAGACCTGCAGTTTTGTGGGAGTTTGTTCCAAATATATGGTGAATAATAAGTGAAATCTGCTTTTCCATGTTAGGTTTCACTCAGCGAACAGAAAGCAAAAGCAGAGCTGTCCCACCTGAGATGTTTGGATTGTTCATAATGTAGCAGATGATCAGAGCTTTATAAACCAACAGTTATGTTTAAAAATCATTATTTGACAAATAGGAAGCCAGTGTAAAGACCTCAGAACTGGACTGATATGAACCACATTTTTGGAGAGAGGTGAGGACTATGAATTCCAATTACTCGTTAAAACACAGCCAGGTAAAACTAGTTCTACTACATGCTTTAAACTTTCAGTTAATACGTAGTGTCAGGTTTCTTATAATGACCAAAAAAGCAGACCAGACACAAGCAGAGCAGTTTTTAAAGATGTATTTTGCACAAAGCTCAAAGTGATGCAGGGCGAGGAGCTGGCTGATGAGGACTGGGGCTTTGAGTTCCAGGGTTTACAGGAGGGTTTGTGGCGAGGGGGTCCATTGATGTTTCCCTGAACAGAGAGAGATGGGAGTGAGCAACAACGAGTTCAAAAGTCTGTGCATGACAAGTCATACGGAAGATGACAACAATCCTGAGGGGACTGGATTTTTGGCCTCTCCTTTAATATGGCTGAAGATAGGTGGATGTAGGTGTGTAATTATAGATCAGAATCAGGTGTGTCTTGGCACCAACCCAAGAGAACAATAAAAGCACCAACTACACCACTGCAAGTGAGAGAGGAGCCACTGATTCTGGAAGTGTTTTTCCCCCGTTTCAAAAAAAATTCTAAATGTTACTTTACATTGAAACTTGAAATATGTAAGTGAAGTAAATAAAACTTGATTGTGAATATTACTGCTGAGATTGAAGATTAAAGTCATCTGCTTATTGTGAACCTGCCGTGCAAAGAAGGTGGGGCACAATGAATGTTTCTCGTAACATGATTTGACTGATGATTTGAAATAAATTCTACACACTAAGGTGGTGACTAACCCTGCACCACAAGCTGGATTTGGCTCAGCAGCAGTCCTGCACAGGAGAGCCATGATAAAAAATATCAGTATTCAAAGTCTGAAGTCAAACTATTCAATTCAATGACTTACAATTGGGCTATGAGTTTTCAGTGGATTGAGAGTCACCTGTTGAGAGCAAAGTCTTCAGTGTTTTTTTGTTGACACATAAGTTTATTTCAAACACTGGTTGTTTAAACCAGCTAGAATAGCGCAAGCTTAAACCTGGACTTTTTCCCTTACTGTGCACCTCTGACTTTCCTCTAGTTAATCTGAGTTTTCTGTCAAAAGAATTAAAGTATTTTGGGGTCTTTCTTGTCTTTATTTATGAAAAAAAAAGTTAAAAGAGACAGGAAAGGGCGACTCAAACCCAGGCCCTTGCGGCAAGGACTCAGCTTTGTACATGGGGAAAGAGCATTTAAGGAACTGGGGTTGTCTGATAGAAAGATATATAGCATCAGCACAGCAATGACATTTCCACATACAGCTGCTGCTGCATCTGCTGCTTGTGGTAACAGGTAAGGTCACCTGTATAGGTAATTTAGCGGATCACTGACCTCCACCCCAAAAGGACAGATTTCAGAAGGAACTTGGGTGTCAAGCAGATCTCTTTAGATAGTGTCCTGCCACATCCTGAATGATAAGTGATTCCCATAAAAAAAACTCAAATTAATAAAAATGGCATGTAATATTCTCTTGTCATCAATGAAACTTTGCTTTACTGTGCAATAAGTAGAAGAGAGCTTTTCTCTTAAATCTAAAATAATCAATGATAATAGAATGCAGAGTTTCTTGCAAAATGAGTTATGCATCACAGTGCACCACATTCAACTCAGGAAATCATTGCAGCAAAGGTTCCAGCCACTCAGGGACCTTTGCACCTGGTTAAAACAGCCAAGGTGAGTGTATATACACTCAACTGGCAGTTACTTAGCCTACACTCATTGATGTAAATGAGGTGGACAGAACAATAGAAACACCTGTGCCACAGCTACCTTGTGATTATGTAGATTACTTGTCAGTGTGCAAACTGACCAGAAGGTGGACAATTCTGATTAATCCAAACACTGAACTCTCATATTTAGTGTCGATGTGTTTTAAACTGGGCACACTGATCAGTTAGAGTTGGTAACAATTCACCCTGACCTCATGTATAAATATATGTAATAAAATATTGTGTTATTGTATCTGAGTTTTATTTTTTCCATTTAAGCATCATGGCAAGACATTTTTATTTTTAACTAACCTTACTAAACTCAGCTAAAGAAAGAACATTTTACAGGCATAGTCAAAAGACAATTTGCATTATTGTATAATTACATTATTCCTCAAAATTATTTGAGATAAAGTGTATCCAAATGTAGGCGAGATGGACACAACACCAGCCATATAAGGATGCCAATATGAATATTAATATTGATCATAAGTGTTAGTATGTAGCATATATGGAGGGGTGAGTACACCCCTTACATTTTTATAAATCTTGTCATCATCTTTAGAAGAGGCTTCCTTCTGGGACGACAGCCATGCAGACCAGTTTGATGCAGTGTGCGGCATATGGTCTGAGCCCTGACAGGCTGGCCTCCTATGTCTATTTCCCAAAGACAACCTCTGGATATGACGCTGAGCACATGCACTCGACTTAATTTGGTGGCGAGGCCTGTTCTGAGTGGAACCTGGGCCTTGTTTCAGAAAGCAGGTTCAACAAACTCTTAGGGTAAACCTGAACTCTGAGTTGACGAACTCTGAGCCGTCAAACTCCGAGCTTTCTGTTTCAGAAAGGCCCATCAGAATAAGTTCAGTCAACTCTGAGTATGTTGAGCCTGATGGAAGCGCGTGCGTGGGGATGAAAAAAAGCCTCATCAATGGAGCTCCGATAGTACGATTCACCATGGCAACGGGTAAATAAAGGCAGAGTCTCCATTTTAAATCGGGTGGAGCTAGAAATGTGAGCACGAGCCAACGTGGACGATGATAGGCCTGTTTATTCAGCTGGAACCTGACGGGACTAAATGCCGGTGGCAATAGCTGAAGATGAAAATATTAATGGAGCAGATTAGACACAGTTTAGGCTCCTCACGGACCTGTGAGTGGAAAGTGACAGTCCGACTCAGTCGGCCTATTAATGATTTTTTTGCTATGTAAAATGTGTCTAGCTTCAAACTGACAGAAGTTTTAGACGTCTATGTTACATTAATATAATCTTGCTCATTTCGTATTTTATGAAATGCTGTCAAAACACATTCAGATTGTCAGCAGAGAATGAAAAACTCAATTTTAAACTACATGTATTTATTTCAGCTGCACCACAGTCATGGTCACTCAGAGATATTCACATCATATCCAGTTGATAACTATGATAGGAATGTTCAATCAGTGCGACTACAAGATGAGAGATTACTGTTCATTGATCAGTTTTATACAGATTAGGCCTACTTTAAACAGTGAATACTGCAGCACTGTAGCGCACGGGAGGCCTAAGTGTTTTTGTGCAACTGTTGCCAACCTGACAGCTGCCTTAATGTCCACAGAGTCGGACAGTGGAGCTTATAGATTTTATTCTGTGCTGAGGATAAATTTACGATGTCCAAAGATTACTCTCTGTCCATACATCGATGACAGATTGATCATAAAAGCATCATGTTCAAGATTATGTTTGGGTAAAAAAAACACACTAAACAGCCTATTTAACTGTAATTCCGATGTTTCTAAAGACGTAATTGCGTTCATTTATGTGCTTTGATAGCGACAGTATGAATGAGGAAATGAAACGGTGTGTGGGACAGCTGCTTCAGGCTCCGCAGGAGGGGAGGAGTCAGAGCGAAACTCAGCGTTAGTTAAGTTAAGTAAGTAAACCTCCCCCCGAGCAGGTCAGGTTCGCAGTGTAAGTTGCCGGGGTTACAGACCTAGAGTTTGTCTGATCTCGCTCTCTGAAACCGAAAACCCAGAGTTTCCCTCATCTCGGGCTCAACTTACTCAGAGTTTTCACTAAACCCGCTTTCTGAAACAGTGCACTGTCCTGTTGAACCGTTGTATGGTCTTCTTCTCGCCTAGGCCATCTTTATGTTTGTTTCAGATCCTCAGAGAGTTCTTTGTTATGAGGAACCATGTTGAACTTCCAGTGAGCAGTATGAGGGAGTGTGAGAGCGATAACACCAAATTTAACACACCTGCTCCCCATTCACACCTGAGACCTTGTAACACTAGAGAGTCACATGACACCGGGGAGGGAAAATGGCTAATTGGGCCGAATTTGGACATTTTCACTTAGGGGTGTCCTCAATTACGTTGCCAGCGGTTTAGACATTAATGGCTGCGTGATGTGTTATTTTGAAGCAAATTTACACTGTTATACAAGCTGTACAGTCACTACTTTACTTTGTAGCAAAGTGTCATTTCTTCAAATATTTACAAAAATGTGAGGTGTGTACTCACTTTTTTTGTGAGATACTGTATATTAGTTATATACTATATATACATTATCATGTTGATATGGCCAACATCTCAGCAAAATGTTACTTATTCACACACTCAGCAGATAGAGAGCAACATTAGCATTCAATAAGAGTCACCATCTGATCTAATATTCACCCTCATTGAGCTCTTTGGTCTCCGCCAACTCCTAAAGAATATCTGGCTCTCGAGCTGCTAAACGTTCCACTATTTTCATCAGCTAGTCTTTAACTTTGTCTGTCTGCTGTTTGGTGTTGAGCAGTAGCGTACAGTGGTTTGATCAGACTTCCAAAGCTGAATTAATTAGTAGAGATTAACCATCAAAAGAGATTACTGAAAAGTCAACAGACAACCACCAAATCAGCTTCTCCTTTTTCATCTACCATCTTCTTTTTGAATTATCTGCACATCAGTAAAGATAAAAAAAACAACTACTGATTGCTAGATGCAAATGAACTCTTTAGTTTTATGTGAAACTAGTTAGTGAACTAGACTTTTATCTGGCCTCATTCTCATACCCAGATTGGTTGAGGATCAGAGGGGCATCCTCAGTCCTGACCAATAGGAAGTCTATTGGACTCTGTGGTGTCTATTTACTTCCTTGTATTTAGCTTGAGAAGCCTTATTTAGCGCAGGTTTGTTATCTGAAACCTTCCCTTAAAAATGTGAAGAATAACCACGTGACTGCAAATCCCTGTAATTAATCAAATGAAAAAGACAAACAAAGGAGTCGGTTTAAATTCTACAAACAAAGCAAAAATTCATCAGCATGGTGGTTAATTTTGAACTTGAATAAACCCAGTTTGTTTTGTCTTCAATCCCTCATTTAATGGCTTAAGCTGCAACCCTGCAGTAGGAACTGAATGCAGGAAAAATTTACATTGCTGGTATTTTGGTTCCTGGTTTTGTTCGTAGTTTGCAGGATTGTCAGCTGAATTTCAGGTTCAAGTATCAATGTAAAGTCAACTGAAATGCACAGAACTCTGTAGTGAAAACATTTTTTAAATGTTTTTCTATATTAAGACAACTGCTACAACTACATCAGTCAAATACTATTTTAAACTAACATTATAAATTTCAAAAATTAACATATTATTTTTTACAAATATAAGAAGGCAAAGCAGGACCGTTAGGGTGATGGGAAAGATCAAAATGCATAACTACTTACTGCCAGTAGTTACTACATCAAAACAGTCGAGACCTTCTGAACGAGTCGTCACTTCCCCTATCATGCCTGCATTCTAGTAAATTTGCACCTATTTATTCATATCCTGCACTGTACTGTGTGTTTCATTCTCCCGTTAAATCTAGTTTGGCTTAATTTTTACCTTTTATTTTATTTTACTCTCACAATCCTATTTATGTGTTTCTTTAATATTTTGTCTTAATGCCTTTATGTCAAAGCACTTTGAAGAGCCTTGTTGAAAGCTGCTTTATCAAATTGAGGCTTAAATGCTATACAAAGAAAATGCCCTGCCTTACATGTTAACAGTGATGCTGCTTCAATTACAAAAGCAAAGCTAAAGCAAAATACAGGACAACTGTGTGTCTCCATGAAAAATGTTTTTAATACTCCCTATAGGTTCAATGTTCAAAACCAGTTTTTCAGCTGGCCTATTGTTCTGAAACAAAGTATGTCACTAAACTCGCCAGGACTGTCACCAGCTTGTTTGGCTGACCTCCAAGTGTATATAAAGATCCTGCAGGTGGATGTGAGTGGCAGAGAACCTTGAGACACAGGTGAGTTCGGAGCATCATGGCTTCCACACTGGTGTTTCTGCTTCAGCTGCTCCTGGTCTCGCTGTCATCTGCATCATATTACTTTGGGGGAACCGTGACCTACACCTACAAAGGAAGAAACCCCGATGGAACATTTAGAGTGAGAGATACACCTTTAAATGATTTGCAACCTGCATTACAGAAAATCTGCGAATATATTTTCATGTTCTCATATTGTGGGAATATGTACTTAAAGTTAACGTATCACTTACATATCATTATTATTGTTGTTCATATGGGTTTGATTATTCAGATTTTTTTCCGCAGGTGGACTTTCGCAACAGGGCAACCTTTGATGACTGTCAGAACTCTCTCAACTGGTCTTGTTACGCCGGCAACTGTGGCTATAATACCACAAGTGAGAGAGGCGTAGTTGACTGGAGCAACAATGCACCACAGTACAACTATCAATGGTGTGAAACTGAAACAGTCAGTACAAGAAGTATCCCAAGTGACAACCCTTTTCAAATGAGGTTAGATTTTTGATTTGCTTAAGACGAGACACCAGAGTCCAAAATTATGAGTTTGCTTTAATCTTTCAATTTTCAGATTTCAAGTTTGACCAACCTTTTTAAAACTCTCCATATTGATTCATATATCATTTGAAAGCTTTTTTTCTAGAGCACAATGTTAGCTAGTTTATATATCACACATTTTGAGATGTGTTTATTTGACAAACAGTAATTTTTATGCTAGGTGTGTTTGTATTTCTGAAAATGACATGTTTCCTGCACGCCAATTCATATTTCTGGCCCTTCAAAGCAGTTGGAACATCATACATTTACACACTGTTTCTCAGGCCTTATAGCACGGCATTTACAGAGGTTTTTAAAAATATCTTTGATCAGTCTCATTTTATGAGGCATTTTATCTGTGAAATTGTGGGAAAAAAGGGTTCCAACACACAAATGAGTGTCATCTTTTCAATAAATCCATGAAATATTTTGATAAACTGTTCTGTAAATGTCTGGCCTTTTGGTATATTATCACAATAAAACCAAAAAAAATCAATTTATGTTTTTATCAGTTTGTAAAGTATTATTGTGATATGACTACTTTGGGGGGAGGGGTGCTTGACTGTGATGTCTCACCTCGTGAATATTTTTGCTCTATTGCTGTAATATTTATATGATATTTATCCTGCTAAAACTTCAGTTGCACACAGTTGTATTTGCTGTGGTTCTGCGTATCATAAAAGTAACAGCTGCTAGATATTGTATTTCAAGAGTGTTGTTTCCATCACACCAGCACTGCTAGCTGTTGTTGGATCCCAACGCAAAACTGGGTTCATAATTTGAGACTTATGACTTATGTGGATTTGGGAACAAGATCTGACACTGGAAAACCAAACCAATCGCCAGAAGTTGCCATTCTACCTTTACTACGGTGAGTCCCCTGCTGTTATCATTAAACAGTAACGATAACTTCTAATCACTTTGCTAAAGAACCTGTGGGAAATTTCCTACAATGACCACCAGTAGTAGATAAAAACACCCACTCTGCCAGCCAGATAGATGGAACAGCTATTCAGACATGCTGTGTGTAATTCTTCTAATTTAATCCTTTGTTAAAAGTATCCTTGGCAGCAGACTGTTGCTAACCTCTGTTAATGTGTCTGTTCAAGAGTTCCTCAGAACTGCCCACGGACATACAAGCTGATGTCCTTTGATCCTGATGGTGACAAAGTTCGATGCAGATATGGAAATATCATAGGTACTGAGTGCAGCTCGTGCAACCAGCCTTCAGGCTTTGACTTAGATCAGGTTTGTCGACAAATCAGTTTCCCAATACCTTGTACAACACTGGATTGATGCTTTGCCTCCCTTAACTACTAAATGTTCACATTGTCAGGGCTCTTGCACATTACACTACCGAGACTCTTATGCCAACACCGGAGTGTATGGATTTGAGTTGGTGGTGGAGGACTTCCCACAAGGGCACATCTCTCTGACCTACACTGATGGATCCAGATCCTCCAGGGATCCACTGATTGTTAGGAAGAAGAGACAAATCACTGTGGGGGCAAAGGCCCAGCCTACTACGACCAAGACCACTGTGGGGAAAAAGCCCCAACCTACTACAACCAAGACCACTGTTGGGACTAAGATTCAGCCTACCACGACAAAGACCACTGTGGGGACTAAGACGCAGCCTACTACGACCAAGACCACTGTTGGGACTAAGACCCAGCCTACCACGACAAAGACCACTGTGGGGACTAAGACCCAGCCTACTACAACCAAGACCACTGTTGGGACTAAGACCCAGCCTACCACGACAAAGACCACTGTGGGGACTAAGTCCCAGCCTACTACAACCAAGACCACTGTTGGGACAAAGACCCAGCCTACTACGACCAAGACCACTGTGGGGACTAAGACCCAGCCTACCACAACCAAGACCACTGTGAGGACTAAGACCCAGCCTACTACGACCAAGACCACTGTGGGGACAAAGACCCAGCCTACTTCGACCAAGACCACTGTGGGGACAAAGACCACTGTGGGGACAACTACATCCACAACAACTGCAACCACAACAACTGCAACCACACCAACCACAACCGATCCACCAACTACAGCCGCAGCAACCACAACCGATCCACCAACTACAACCGCAGCAACAACAACCGATCCACTAACTACAACCGCACCAACAACAACCGATCCACCAACTACAACCGCACCAACAACAACCGATCCACCAACTACAACCGCAGCAACCACAACCGATCCACCAACTACAACCGCAGCAACAACAACTGATCCACCAACTACAACCGCACCAACAACAACCGATCCACCAACTACAACCGCACCAACCACAACCGATCCACCAACTACAACCGCAGCAACAACAACTGATCCACCAACTACAACCACACCAACCACAACCGATCCACCAACTACAACAGCAGTAACAACTACACTCATACCCTGGGATACCACAACCACTGAAACAACTACTACAACCACCCTGCCATACACTAGCAGCAGGACACACCTGCACGCCAACACTCCTCCTCTCAGTAAACTACCATTGCAATTCTCTTTCTTTGGTAAATCAGGTTTTACTACATATTTTAATGAGCCAATGCACACTTAATCACAATGAGCAAAATTGCTGCTGCACAGCCTTTCAAGCATGTTGCAACTCTGGTTACACCTTAACTTGTAACGTTACACATGGCCATTATTCCAGAAATACTGAGGTCTGGAGTCTCCATAGAAACGTTTGACCAGAAACCAGATTTTTGATGACTGAAACAGAAATAAACATTCAGTTAACTATTGTCTTTAATTTTTGTTTCCCACCATGAAGATCTCTGTCCTAGTGATGGGTTGGTCACGAATAAGTCAGCTCTATTAGCCGGTTCTTTTAAATCAACAATGGGTACTGGCTCCCGTGTGAGAGTCCAATCCTTTCCCCACCCTACGAAAAAATAAATGCACGACAATGAACAAATTACACTCACTGCCTTGGTGTGGCCAGAGTGCAAAAGCTTTGAAATTCTCATCCAGTGGCAGGTATTGATTATTTATTGCACTTTGGAATCTAAATTGGTCTTTTTTGAACTCCAGTGGACCCACCTGCTCCCTCTTGTCAGGAGGGACTCTACTTGCCGAAGTTTGTGCACCCAACACCTGAAAATGAAGCACATATCCAAGCAGAGGTCAACAAAGAGGTGGAGATCAGAGTCAAAGCACAAGCTACACATGCAGAGTGAGAACTAATGTGATTAATGTGGCTGCAAAACATTTTCCTCATTTCAAGAAGACAGATAACTCCAGCAACAATGAGGAAATCTCTGGTTTCTTTGTTTTGTTTTCATACAGAATACGTGATATCATCATCAGTGGGCCACTGAATATCCGAAAGCTCAGGACCACACGTGATGAGTTTGTCATTAGGTGGACGCCTACTCCAGATCACCTGGGAGATCATTACCCCATCTGCTTTGCTGTTGAGTCAGTGACAGGGTGAGCCTTGGGTTCATTTCCTTTCTGATAGAATTTGTATGTGTGGAAACCCTTGATTTAACTTTTTCCACATTTTGCAGATCTACTGAAACTACTACTGAAACCACACAGGATTACAATCACTTCACCACCCCATCTTCACGGTAACATTCCTCTTTGTTTAGTGTTTAGTGAAGTACATGTCTAAGTACCAAGGTAGAGTGCAGTACTCATTTTGTACCTGAGTCTGAAAGAAAAAAATTAAGAAATCTGTGGATGAATAAGGAACCTATTAAGTTGCCAAGATTTACAAGAATTCACAATCATTCATTAAAAATAAAAAAGTAAAAATGTATCTAAAGTCAGAAAATTCAACGGCTGACGGCATCTGCATTTTCAAACTTGGTCTCAGGTCTGATTTTTTAAGATGCTTGGAGGGTTAGGAAGATTGGTTTTGTTTATGAATCCAAGGGTCAAGGACATAAACAAATCCAACAATGAACCAATACATTACATTCCCCCCACCAAAACCAATTTTCACAATGGCATATCAACCTTCTTGAATGAGCAACCTGCAGTTTAACTGTCAAGTCAGTGTTCACTGATGCTTTTCAGGGCTGGCGTTTATCAGTCTGAGATGAGGTGTGTTCTGGTGGACATCGGGACGACGCAAGGTGAGTCTAAGAGCTTGTTTAATGACACTTAACCCCTCGTTGCTCCAGAGGTGTGCGACATCTGACATGTATAGCAATTGGATAAAAGCGTCAGCTAAATAAATAAATAAATGTAATGTAGTGGTGTTTATTTTTGCTATCGCATGCTAAATGTTGAAGTGCCAAATGTTGTCTGCAAGCTGGTGTACATTAGAAAACAATACAGATTACAATACAGATACATACAGATTGTATGTATCCTTAAGGTCTAACAAACATGCTGAGTTAATTTCCTTTGGTGGCACATTAATACATTTCTTGGTGCATTACTGCCACCTGTAGATAAGTGAAATAGTGTGACACGATTACATGCGTGTGCACACGTCTTCAAGTGCGTCATTGTGAATGTCAAAATATAAACAAAATGGTGACCCACTAATAGAAAACAGCTCTATTGCACTATTAGAGGTAAACATGGGCTTGAATTACTGATAACATTATCAGGTTAATGTCATCATGGTTACCCTGGCAATACACCCCCGCCTGATGTTATATATAAATAATAGTATAAATATATGTACATCTGCATTTAGCAATATATTCATGTCAGCAAAAATGTTTTTTCACAATAGTTTTTATAAGACATACACAGTTTTGAGCATAGTATTTAGTAAATCATTTAAATATTCATGTCTTGCTCTAGTTGTAGCCAATGTGATCTGCAGTCAGTCCACAATGACAGTAGAGGTTGAGAAATCTTCATTCTCTGGACTCAGTGAGGATCATTTGCGGCTCAGTGACCCCACCAACGCCGCCTGCAGCCTCCGCACACACTCCAACAGCACTCACATCATCGCTGTCATCCCCCTCAATGCTTGTGGCACTCAGATCGAGGTAAGGCAGCGTGATTAGTTTTATTTCCCACTGTGCTCTTCTCTCAGTTACAGTTGATTTTCCTTTTCATTAGTAGTGTGAGGACTGAATCCATAACTTTTTACTACGCAGGAAGATGATGACAACCTCATTTTTAAGAATGAGATCACCACGATTGACAACACAGAAGACCTGATCACCAGGAAACAGCTGCTGGAAGTGCATTTCTTCTGCCAGTACCCCAAACGGGTAAACGTGACACTTGGCTACACAAAACACAGGAAAAGTGTCACAGTGTGGGAGAAAGGCTTTGGCACGTTAACTTACCGGTTTGAGTTTTTTCCTGATAACCAATTCCAAACCATGATTGATCCAAATTCGTACCCTGTGGAGTTTGACGTAGGGAGCAGGATCTACATGCAGATAGATGCCACCTCTTCAGTCAACACCACCGAGCTGTTTGTGGAGTCCTGCAGCGCTGCACCATATGACAACCCAAACTACCGGCCAACCTACTCCATCATTGAAAATGGGTGAGTTCAGCCCCTTCTGGCAACAGAGGGCATAACAAAGTATTTGTAAAGATTTGTTGTTTGCTTGTGTATGAGACGTTTGTAACTAAATTGCATGACTCAAAATTGCCTTTTAAATACCTTCAATAAAATAATACCTCTGCTTCTTTAATGGCACCCATTGTAAGTCATGGAGTAACAGAAGCAACATCACTTATGTTGTTTTTGTTTTTTGATGACTAGGTGTAAAGTGGACTCGACTGTTGAAATTTATTCCTCCACCCACGACAGACAATTCCGGATCGGCATGGAGGCCTTCAAGTTCAGAGGCTTGCATGATCAGGTGAAGAATGGACTATGTGGTTAGACTGGATCAAGTGCCAGGAAATGTCTCTGTTATCTCTAAATGTGTCAATGAATAGGTCCAAATCATGTTGGTATCTAATGCTCACCTGTTGTATTCAGATGTACATCAGCTGTTCAGTCCTGATGTGTGAAGTAGGGGACCCCAACTCCAGGTGCTCACAGGGATGCATCAACTCCACATCGCCAGACAGTCAGCACCATAACCACCAAAAAAGAGAGGCTGCCACCCAGAGTGTAAGGCACCTTGTTTCCCAGGGTCCCCTGCGCTTCAGGAGATCAGCAGAAAACACTGGAAGCAGAGGTATAGTGCAGGGAGTGTATTTTTCTCCAACAGCACACTCGCCCCGTTAGACTACAGACAAGATCTAATTCAAATTGTGCTCCTCTTTTTCTCCAGTGATTAGCCTGGATCTGAACCTGGTCTTCATTGCTGGTTGTCTTCTTGCTGCTGTTGGCATGCTCTGTGCATTGTCCATCTACAAAGCCAAAATGTCAAGGGTCAAATACCAACCTTTGCCTACGTTTGTAAATTAAGACAGCAGCATGTGCAGAATACCAAAAAGTTTTTTTCTGAATGCTTTCACATAAACACTTATTCTTGAAGCTCTATTTCTGAAACCATTTACCATTGTAACCAAATCATTTAGCAAGTGTGCCAAACTGTAAAGGGAGTGAGGAGAAATCAGAGCGTGTGTGGGTGACCATGTTCTCAAGTATGGGATGAGCTTGAGGGAGGCTGGGCCACGGGTTCAATCCCAGTATTTTTCTGATTGCTTAGGCACTTCTTTTTGAAACTAACCACAAATCCTTTACACTAAAAAAACAAAACATTAAACATCTCTTGCAAAAAGTCTGGTTGCAAAATTGTGGTTTTGGATCAATACAGTACACACAAATGTCTTTGATTAAGCACACGAAGTAGCAACTACGCAAAAATGAAAAACACATTTTCCGTGTGGGACATAGTAGTTTGCAATAGAGTTTTGTCATGCATGTAGTACAGTAAAACACACATACACACAGGTGCCCAAATTCTGTGAAAAACATTTGATTGGTTTTACAGTAGTGACCCACGTTGTAAATATATATTTGATTATCAGACATTGTATATTAAATATATAATTATGCACACATTAATTAATTTTATGTTTACATCTTGGGAAGTTACTACTGTGTACAAGTTGAAAGAGGAAGTCGTCTGTGCCGGTGCAAATGGGAAACCGTGAAACAATCTGCCTCAACCGGTTGGGGGTGAAGAGAGAGAGAGATAGACTTGTTTAATGAAATGTATGGGGCTGATTGTTCTTATGTTGTATATATGATGCTTTGGCAATAAAGCTAATTTGAATTTGAATTTGAGAGGGGGGGGGCGAGGGAGAGAGAGAGAGAGAGAGGGCAAAAGAGAGGGCGAGAGAGACAGAGGGCAAGAGAGAGACACACACGCTTACTGTTTTGTTTATTTATTTATTTTTTATATATTTTTATTTTTTTAACACACACACGCTTGCTGTTTTATTTATTTATTTTATTTAAATTTTTTAATATTTCTTTTTTTTTTTTTTTCTTTTTTTTAACACAAACATACGCTTTGATTACTTTATGCTTTAATTACTTGTTTAATGAAATGTATGGGGCTATTTGTTCTTATGTTTTATATATGGTGCTTTGGCAATGTTGTTGTTACATTCATGCCAATAAAGCTAATTTGAATTGAATTGAAATTAAGAGAGCAGGAGAGGAACAGAGAGAAAAAGAGAGGGATGGAAGGAGAGAGAGGGGAGGGAGGCAGCCTACACAATATCCACACAGAGGTACAGACAGTAAAGGTGATGTTGCTATAGACTAAATGAAAAATGGTACAGATATTTATAGTAGTGTTAATGGTAACAGTCGTAATGTTAATGATAACAATAGGACTAGTAACAATAGTCGTTGCAGCAGAGGGTGTCGAGCAGGAACACGGGGGCAGCAGGTGACCCGCAACCACAGATCCAGACTCCACAGCTCCAGAGCCAGAAAACCTGCAGGAAGTGATAGAGGAGAGAGGAGAGGGACGAGAAAGCACAAGACTACCAGAAAGGGGAGAAGTTGTGTTAGTAACATGCAATAATGGGATGAGGTTGCATACAGAGGGAGAGAAAGTAGAGGAGAGAGGAGCTCAGTGCATCATGGGAAATCCCCCGGCAGTCTAGGCCTATAGCAGCATAACTAAGGGATGGTTCAGGACTCACCTGAGCCAGCCCTAACTATAAGCTTTATCAAAGAGGAAAGTCTTAAGCCTACTCTTAAATGTGGAGATGGTGTCTGCCTCCTGAACCCAAACTGGAACCTGGTTCCACAGGAGAGGAGCTTGATAGCTGAACGCTCTGGCTCCCAGTCTACTTTTGGAGACTCTAGGAACCACAAGTAACCCTGCATTCTGGGAGCGCAGTGCTCTGGTGGGGTAGTAAGGTACTATGAGCTCTTTAAGATAAGATGGTGCCTGACCATTAAGAGCTTTGTAGGTAAGAAGAATGATTTTAAATTCTATTTTGGATTTTACTGGAAGCCAATGCAGAGAAGCTAAAACAGGAGAAATGTGATCTCTTTTCCTGGTTCCTGTCAGAACACGTGCTGCAGCATTCTGGATCAGCTGAAGAGTCTTAATGGACTTTTTCGAGCAGCCTGATAATAAGGAATTGCAGTAATCCAGCCTAGAAGTAACAAATGCATGGACTAGTTTTCCTGCATCATTTTTACACAGGATGTTCCTGATTTTCGCAATATTACGTAGGTGAAAATAGGCGGTCCTTGAAATTTGCTTAATGTGAGACTTAAACGACATGTCCTGATCAAAGATAACTCCAAGATTCCTCACAGTGGTGCTGGAGGCCAGGGCGATGCCATCAAGGGAAACTATATCTTTAGATAATGCGTCACGGAGGTGCTTAGGCCCCAGAACAATAACTTCAGTTTTATCTGAGTTTAACATTAGAAAATTACAGGTCATCCAGGTTTTAACATCCTGAAGGCACATTTGAAGTTTAGGTAACTGATGAGTTTCATCTGGCTTGATCGATAGATATAACTGACTATCATCTGCATAACAATGAAAGTTTATAGAATATTTCCTGATAATATTGCCTAAAGGAAGCATAGAAAGTGAAGAGGATTGGTCCGAGGATAGATCCTTGAGGAACTCCATGACTAACTTTGGCGTGCATGGAGGACTCATCGTTAACATGTACAAACTGAAATTGATCTGATAAATAGGACTTAAACCAGCTTAGAGCAGTTCCTTTAACTGCCAACAGGTCAAATTTACCCGGCTGTTTTTTGATTGTATGTATCTTTTTTTCAATATAATATTCAAGTCCCCCAGTCTCTGACTTTTCCTAAAAGTGTGTTATATAGCACCCCCTATTGTTAAAAAATGTCAATATAAAGCCAGATTTAAAAAATGGACATTTACCTATAAGCGCCAGCGGGTGCAATTTACCCCTATAGAGAATACAGCATCATACACATTTTAGCGCTGTTCATCTCGCGCATTTAGATAAACATTCTAGTTTCTATTGGTAATGCCTTCCCCACTACAGGCATTACACTTGCTCAGCGCAGTGAGTGGAGGAGACTCTGACGGTGGGGGCTGAGCAATGTGTCCTGGGTTGATTCTGCATCTGACAGCGATCCACTTGAATGAAGTAAACATGAATAAAAGCCGCTCATAGGTTTTGTGTAGGCTACACGATCATCAAAACTAATGCTGCAGTAGCCTAGTTTTTCCCTTTGATAAAGGTGTGTTCTGCGGCCCCTTCAAGAGAGTGAAGTGCAGCTATAACTTTTCCAGTGCTGTGTATTTTTTAGTAACAGTGATCATTAGGCCTATACATTTTTCCGTTGGGTAAAAATCTACTATGAATTTTGGAATTGATAATAATCTTCTTTTTTTCAAATAAATAGCCTACTTTTATTTGGACTTTCAAACTTTTATAGCTATGTGTTACTTTCTGGATGCCCAATGGAGTCCGAAAAACAAGCAGAACAGTAAGAACTAGCCGACATTATGAGGCTATTATTACCGCCTATAAAACACTACAACAGTCAGACTTTCTTGTAAATTGTATACTGCATTTAAATTCAAGCTGTGTTTAGAATCTAACTCGGCTATAACATCTATAACAGCGGCGAGTGGATGACATCAAAAGAGCCGCCGCCTGTGAACGTGCCCTTCACAGATGCGCAGCGCAAGCGATCGACCTGCACGTGAAGACAATGAATAAAATAGAAGAAACATTCTGTAATGCCTGAATATGGGGATGGTTTATAGGAAACGCACAGCCAATGTGCTAAATGTTTCCCAAAGTGTGTTGGAGCAACTGTAGCAGAAATAATCACAAATCACGGCATTTTTATAGTGGGTACAACAAACCCTGGCGATTCTAGTGTTAATGCCAATGAAATGTTCCAGTCTCTGCAATAGGATCTGATGGTCAATGGTATCAAATGCAGCACTAAGATCTAATAAAACCAGTACAGAGACAAGTCCTTTGTCTGATGCAATAAGGAGGTCGTTAGTATTTTCACCAGTGCTGTCTCTGTGCTATGATGAGCTCTAAATCCTGACTGAAAATCCTCAAATAAACTATTGCTCTGTAGAAAGTCACACAGCTGTTTACAACTGCTTTCTCCAGACCTTAGAGAGAAATGAAGGTTAGATATAGGTCTATAGTTGGCTAAGAAGAGGTTTAATTACAGCTACTTTA
>NW_024042581.1:22500-55689 GCF_014851395.1 Micropterus salmoides | reverse complement strand
GTCAGGCCCCTCTGGTTTGGTCAGGGTCTTTAGGTTTGGTCAGGCCCCCCAGCATTGATCAGGGTCCTCTGGTTTGGTCTGGGTCCTCTGGTTGGTCGGCCCCCTTGGTTTGGTCTGGTCCTCTGGTTGGTCAAGCCCCTCTGGTTTGGTCTGGGTCCTCTGTTTTGGTCAGGCCCCTCTGGTTTGGTCAGGGTCTTTAGGTTTGGTCAGGCCCCTCAGCATTGGTCAGGGTCCTCTGGTTTGGTCTGGGTCCTCTGGTTGGTCGGCCCCCTCTGGTTTGGTCTGGGTCCTCTGGTTGGTCAAGCCCCTCTGGTTTGGTCTGGGTCCTCTGTTTTGGTCAGGCCCCTCTGGTTTGGTCAGGGTCTTTAGGTTTGGTCAGGCCCCTCAGCATTGGTCAGGGTCCCCTGGTTTGGTCGGACAGGCCCTCAGTGGGTCAAGCCACTCATATTGGTCATGTTCCTCAGGTTTGGTCAGGGTCCTCTGGTTGGTCAGGCCCCTCTGGTTTGGTCAGGGTCTTTAGGTTTGGTCAGGCCCCTCAGCATTGGTCAGGGTCCTCTGGTTTGGTCTGGGTCCTCTGGTTGGTCAGCCCCCTCTGGTTTGGTCTGGGTCCTCTGGTTGGTCAAGCCCCTCTGGTTTGGTCTGGGTCCTCTGTTTGGTCAGGCCCCTCTGGTTTGGTCAGGGTCTTTAGGTTTGGTCAGGCCCCTCAGCATTGGTCAGGGTCCCCTGGTTTGGTCGGACAGGCCCCTCAGTGTGGGTCAAGCCACTCATTATTGGTCATGTTCCTCAGGTTTGGTCAGGGTCCTCTGGTTGGTCAGGCCCCTCTGGTTTGGTCTGGGTCCTCTGGTTGGTCAAGCCCCTCTGGTTTGGTCTGGGTCCTCTGTTTTGGTCAGGCCCCTCTGGTTTGGTCAGGGTCTTTAGGTTTGGTCAGGCCCCTCAGCATTGGTCAGGGTCCTCTGGTTTGGTCGGCCCCCTCTGGTTTGGTCTGGGTCCTCTGTTTTGGTCAGGCCCCTCTGGTTTGGTCAGGGTCTTAAGGTTTGGTCAGGCCCCTCAGCATTGGTCAGGGTCCTCTGGTTTGGTCTGGGTCCTCTGGTTGGTCAGCCCCCTCTGGTTTGGTCTGGGTCCTCTGGTTGGTCAAGCCCCTCTGGTTTGGTCTGGGTCCTCTGTTTTGGTCAGGCCCCTCTGGTTTGGTCAGGGTCTTTAGGTTTGGTCAGGCCCCTCAGCATTGGTCAGGGTCCCCTGGTTTGGTCGGACAGGCCCCTCAGTGTGGGTCAAGCCACTCATTATTGGTCAGGTTCCTCAGGTTTGGTCAGGGTCCTCTGGGTTAGACAGGGTCCTCTGGTTGGTCAGGTCCCTCTGGTTTGGTCTGGGTCCTCTGTTGGTCAAGCCCCTCTGGTTTGGTCTGGGTCCTCTGTTTGGTCAGGCCCCTCTGGTTTGGTCAGGGTCTTTAGGTTTGGTCAGGCCCTCAGCATTGGTCAGGGTCCTCTGGTTTGGTCGGCCCCCTCTGGTTTGGTCTGGGTCCTCTGTTTTGGTCAGGCCCCTGGTTGGTCAGGTCTTTAGGTTTGGTCAGGCCCCTCAGCATTGGTCAGGGTCCCCTGGTTTGGTCGGACAGGCCCTCAGTGTGGGTCAAGCCACTCATTATTGGTCAGGTTCCTCAGGTTTGGTCAGGGTCCTCTGGGTTAGACAGGGTCCTCTGGTTGGTCAGGTCCCTCTGGTTTGGTCTGGGTCCTCTGGTTGGTCAAGCCCCTCTGGTTTGGTCTGGGTCTCTGTTTTGGTCAGGCCCTCTGGTTTGGTCAGGGTCTTTAGGTTTGGTCAGGCCCCTCGCATGGTCGGGTCTCTGGTTTGGTCGGCCCCCTCTGGTTTGGTCTGGGTCCTCTGTTTGGTCAGGCCCCTCTGGTTTGGTCAGGGTCTTTAGGTTTGGTCAGGCCCCTCAGCATTGGTCGGGTCCTCTGGTTTGGTCTGGGTCCTCTGGTTGGTCGGCCCCTCTGGTTTGGTCAGGGTCCTCTGGTTGGTCGGCCCCTCTGGTTTGGTCTGGGTCCTCTGGTTGGTCGGCCCCCTCTGGTTTGGTCTAGGTCCTCTGGTTGGTCAAGCCCCTCTGGTTTGGTCTGGGTCCTCTGTTTGGTCAGGCCCCTCTGGTTTGGTCAGGGTCTTTAGGTTTGGTCAGGCCCATCAACGTTGGTGAAACCCCTCAGTATTGGTCAGGGTCCTCTGTTGGTCAAAGACCTCTGATTTGCTAAGGGAGTCTGATTGGTCAGTGTATTCTGGTTGTTCAGGGTCTTCTATTTTGGTCAGGGTCTTCTATTTTGGTCAGGGTCCTCTGGTTGTTCAGGGTCTCCTGGTTGGTCAGGGTCTTCTGTTTTGGTCAGTGTGCTCTGGTTTGGTCCAGGTCCTCTGGTTTTTCAGGGTCCTCTGGTTGGTCAGGGTCTTCTGGTTGGTCAGGGTGCTCTGGTTTGTTCATGGTCCACTGGTTGGTCGGGGTATTTATTCTCTCTCTTTGTCTCCCAGGTGTGCTGGACTACAACAGTACGGAAGAGTCTACATCCCGTCCTTCATCACCATCATCACCCTCTTTCTTCCCTCTCAGACCCCTGGCCCCCAACCCACCCTCAGACTCTGGTTACAATAGTAACAGTGGTGGAGCAGGCTCTGCGGAGGAATCAGACTCTGGTGCTCAGGGATCCACCTCCTGCTGAGACCTCCAGACCTCCTGTCGCCTAGTCTCCCCCCACCCCTCCCCCCACACACCCAGCTCACTCACCCCTCCTCCTCCCTGGGAGCAGGGCCCCTCCCTGGAGGAGGCCTGGGGCTCCGGAGACTACCTGGAGACTCTGTCCTTCATGGTACCTGGTGAGGAGCTGGCCTTAGCCACACCACTGCCCAACCACCCGTACGACGAGGACCCTGGGGAGGACTGGGTCCCTATGACACTGCCTTCCTGCCCGTCCCACCCTCCCCTCTCCTCCCGCCTATCTCTCTCACCCTCCTCCTCCACCCCAGCATCCCCCTGCACACTCGCCCCACCCATCCAGATGCCTTCCCCCCTGGGACGAGGACTACGACCTAGAAGACATGATGCCTCTGGAGCCAACTGAGCTGCTGCTACCGGACATGAACAGTCTGGAGTACTACACCAATCTGCTGGAGAGGGAGAGAGAGGGCGAGGGAAGAGCCCAGGACCGGGTCAACCCGACCGACTCTAAACCTTACATCAGTCCCACAACAACCCTGACCCACCGTTCCCCTCCGTCTCCATCCCCGAGCTCCGGCCCTCCTCCAGGACAGGAGCCCAAGCCTCCACCGGCGGGGCCCACCCCTCCCCTCACCCTTTCACCTTCTGTCACAGGTGAGGATAAGTCAACCATCATCAAAACTCCTTCCACCCCCTCTCCTCAAAACCTAAAGACCACGCCGCAGTCCCGGGCAGACACCTCTTCGTCCCCCTTCCAACACCACTGGCCGGGTGCCTCCCCTCCCCCGCTGGGTCCGCCCACTCGCCCCGACAGACCAGAAAGGCCTCCCGTGGTCATAGAGAAGCCAGTGAAGCCTCCACCCACTAGGATCACCACCACCACGACCAAGGTGACAACCACCACCTCTGGCATCACCACCACCACCCAGATCACAGCCATCAGCCTGACCAGAGCCCCCCCAGTCACTACACCCAGGGTGGGTCAGACCCCGCCCACCAGACAGTACCTGTGTAACGTAACCAAGCCAGAGATGTACCTGGTCAGAGTAGGTAAGACCACCGACCGTCAGGTGATTGTAGCACCACGTACTGCCGTGTCACTATCAGCTGATCAGTGTCTTTCTGTCCTGCAGTCAGTTCCAAAGGTTCATCGGCAGGTTTCACTCAAGTCAAGAGTCTTCTGAAGAGAGAGTTCAACCGCTCAGTGGAGCTTCAGGTACAAACCTCATCCAGCACAACCAGCAGCGTAGACCTGCTCTCACACTGCAGACTCATCCCTGAGTTTCTAACGTTTCCTCCTCCTGTAGTACAGAAAGAGATCAGAACACTGACTTTATTTCAGCTTAACTGTAGTTTACTCTAGTAACCTTTACTGTCACTCTCTGCTTCTACATCAGTTCCTGAGAACTCCGTCCAGTTTTGCCTTCCGTGTCGTGTCAGGACCGTTGATCTTCACCGCCATGTCCGTCATCAACGCCCTCCGCCAACCACCACGCGGCTCCGCCCATCCCCAGCGTGTCACCACTCTACACCGTACCTGACCTCAGGTACCAGGTCCACACTGTGCTGCAGTTTGTCCCCGCCCACGTCGACGTCAGAGTCTGTAACTTCAGCGAAAGGATTGAGAGAGGGCTGATGATGGCGTACGCCGAGACGCGGAGACAATCACACGAGGCAGGAAACGTCACCGTACAGGTGAGTCTGAGTCTGTCATACCTGCAACTAATAAATATTTTCTCTATGACCTTTTCATCACTTAATTGTCTAATAATTAGAATTATTAAAATTGTTGCTAGAGCTGAAAGTATATAGACTTTACACACTTTAGATTTAGAGGCTTTGTATTCGAATGTAACGATAACGATTAACTTTATAAATAGTCACCCAGCTTCAGAATGAATGGCCGCTGTTTATCTGTGTCTTCTCCAGCTCCTGAACATCACCATGGCGTGATCCGGTCGGCAGGTGAGCAAAAGGTTTCCGTCGACATCACCTTTGCGGTGCGAGATGGACGGGACTACCTGCCGGGTCAGAGGTCAGCGAACACCTGAGGAAGCTCAACCTGGTCGAGTTCAGCTTCTATGTGGGATTTCCTGCCCTGCAGGTCGCAGAACGTACGAGACTCACTCACATGGAGTTTGCACGTGTTAAACAAACTCATTTTACTGTCAGTAACATGTTTGTTAATATATAAATACGTGGTTGACATACAAACATGTCATAACTGCTTAACTGCTTTTAACGTTTCACACAAAATTAGCTGTATTAAGGCCAGTTTATTCTTCTGCGCCAAATCTACACCGAAGCCTGACGCACCTCCCCAAAACTGTACCTACATGTCGTGACGACGCAGACCACAAGAGCTGTGATTGGGCGGCTTGGTTGCATCATTTCCTCCTACGCATTTCCAGCTTGTCCTTCTGTCTCTGCCGGTTCAAATGTCGACATACCATCTCCACCGACGCCTTCTCTTGTTTCTGCATTTTAGTAATTTCACTGTTCCGCAGACACGCCGAAGTATAAACTGGCCTTGACTGAGTTAAAACCGTTAAATGTGTGTTAATGTATGTTTGTGTACCACAGCTTTCCACTACCCTGAGCTGAACACGTCTCACCACCTGCGCTCCACCTGGGTCCGTACAGGTGAGAACTCACCTCGGTGCATGCCCCCCACTCTCTCCCTCTCTCTCCTCTGTTGCTCTTCCTGATCTTTCTAACATTGTTACCCATTAAAGAGTTTTCCAGATCTGAATTGAGGGTCTGAGGATGGAGGGTGATGTATGTTGGACAGACTGTAAAATGTGACTTGTGATATTAAAACTGACTTGGTGTAAAGATAGATGGGAGGTGTCCTAAGGTGGAAAATAGTTCCCAATGCATACTAGATCATAGTGTTGAATACCGTTAGTTTGAGACTCACCTGTACCTGTACCTGTACCTTTATCAGTGCTGTTGGGAGTTCAGGAGCAGCTGGTGGCTGAGAGAAGCTTTAAAGCTCGTCTGGAGAGACGTCTGGCTCTGCTGTTGGAGGAGGGACTGCAGGGGTCCAGCAGGAGGCGCTGGAGGAGAGCAACAGCTGTGGGCAACAACAGTCTGCAGGTATACACACACATCAGACAGGTATACACACACATCAGACAGGTATACACACACATCAGACAGGTATACACACACATCAGACAGGTATACACACACATCACACAGGTATATACACATCAGACCGGTATACACACATCAACAGGTATACACACATCGACAGGTATACACACATCAGACAGATATACACACACATCACACAGGTATACACACACATCACACAGGTATATACACATCAGACCGGTATACACACATCAACAGGTATACACACATCGACAGGTATACACACATCAGACAGATATACACACACATCACACAGGTATACACACGCATCAGACAGGTATACACACATCACACAGGTATACACACATCACACAGGCATACACACATGTCACAGGTATACACAAATCAAACAGATACACACACATCACACAGGCATACACACATCAGACAGATATACACACACATCACACAGGTATACACACACATCACACAGGTATATACACATCAGACCGGTATACACACATCAACAGGTATACACACATCGACAGGTATCCACACATCAGACAGATATACACACACATCACACAGGCATACACACATCAGACAGATATACACACACATCACACAGATATACACACATGTCACAGGTATACACAAATCAAACAGATACACACACATCAGACAGATATACACACACATCACACAGGTATACACACACTGACAGGTATACACACATCACACAGGTATACACACTGACAGGTATACACACACTGACAGGTATACACACACATCACACAGGCATACACACATCAGACAGATATACACACACATCAGACAGGTATACACACATCGACAAGTATCCACACATCACACAGGTATACACACATCAACAGGTATACACACATGTCACAGGTATACACAAATCAAACAGATACACACACATCACACAGGCATACACACATCAGACAGATATACACACATCACACAGGTATACACATCGACAGGTGTGCAGTGGATAAGACACATGGCTTTGGAGTGACAGAAAGTAAAGTGTTTCTGAGATCATCTGTTCATGATGTCTGATTTGTCCCCTCGTCGTGTCTCAGGTGGTGCGGGTGGCAAGGCTCTCGGGGCCGGAGCGCTCCCTGGAGGTCTTTTATTTTGTCGAGGGTCCAGGTGGTGAGCGGGTACCAGCCGAGGTCACAGCGGCCACCCTGAACCGTCTGGACCTTCAGAGAGCCGCCATCGTCCTCGGACACCGAGTCCAGAGACCGCTCGCCCAACGTGAGTCAAGGATCTACTCAGAACACAGAACACAGTGAACCCAACTGATCACAACTAACTGAGTTCAGCACGACTCTTTCCAGAGATGATGCTTCATGCTGATCACCTGTTTCCCACCTGTCCCTCACCTGTCTCTAACCTGTGTCTCATCTGTCTCTAACCTGTCTCCCACCGGTCTCCCATCTGTCTACCACCTGTCTCTAACCTGTCCCTCACCTGTCTCCGACCTGTGTCTCACATGTCTCCAACATGTCTCTCACCTGTCTCTAACCTGTCCCTCACCTGTGTCTCACCTGTGTCTCACCTGTCTCCAACCTGTCTCTAACCCGTCTCCCATCTGTCTCCCACCTGTCTCTAACCTGTGTCTCACCTGTCTCTAACTTGTCCCTCAACTGTCTCCTGCCTGTCCCTCACCTGTCTCTAACCTGTCTCCCATCTGTCTACCACCTGTCTCTAACCTGTCCCTCAATTGTCTCCCACCTGTCCCTCACCTGTCCCTCACCTGTGTCTAACCTGTGTCTCACCTGTCTCCCACCTGTCTCTAACCTGTCCCTCAATTGTCTCCCACCTGTCCCTCACCTGTCCCTCACCTGTGTCTAACCTGTGTCTCACCTGTCTCCAACCTGTCTCTAACCCGTCTCCCACCTGTCTCCCATCTGTCTCTAACCTGTGCCTCACTTGTCTCCCACCTGTCCCTCACCTGTCTCTAACCTGTGTCTCACCTGTCTCTAACCTGTCCCTCACCTGTCTCCCACCTGTCCCTTACATGTCTCTAACCTGTCCCTCAATTGTCTCCCACCTGTCCCTCACCTGTCTCTAACCTGTCCCTCACCTTTCTCTAACCTGTCTCTAACCTGTGTCTCACCTGTCTCTAACCCGTCTCCCACCTGTCTCCCATCTGTCTACCACCTGTCTCTAACCTGTCCCTCACTTGTCTCCCACCTGTCCCTCACCTGTCTCTAACCTGTGTCTCACCTGTCTCTAACCTGTCCCTCACCTGTCTCCAACCTGTCTCCCATCTGTCTACCACCTGTCTCTAACCTGTCCCTCACCTGTCTCCCACCTGTTTCCCTCACCTGTCTCTAACCTGTCCCTCACTTGTTTCCCACCTGTCTCCCATCTGTCTACCACCTGTCTCTAATCTGTGTCTCACCTGTCCCTCACCTGTCCCTAACCTGTGTCTCACCTGTCTCTAACCTGTGTCTCACCTGTCTCCCATCTGTCTACCACCTGTCCCTCACCCGTCTCTAACCTGTCTCCCACCTGTCTCTAACCTGTCTCTCACCTGTCTCTCAACTGTCTCTAACCTGTGTCCCACCTGTCTACTGCCTGTCTACTGCCTGTCTCTAACCTTTCCCTCATCTGTCTCTAACCTGTGTCTCACCTGTCCCTCACCTGTCTCTAACCTGTCCCTCACCTGTCTCTAACTTGTCCCTCACCTGTCCCTCACCTGTCTCTAACCTGTCTCACTTGTCTCCCACCTGTCTCTAACCTGTCCCTCACCTGTCTCTAACTTGTCCCTCAACTGTCTCCTGCCTGTCCCTCACCTGTCTCTAACCTGACTCCCATTTGTCCCTCACCTGTCTCTAACCTGTCCCTCACCTGTCTCTAACCTGTCTCTAACCTGACTCCCATTTGTCCCTCACCTGTCTCTAACCTGTCCCTCACCTGTCTCACTTGTCTCCCACCTGTCTCCAACCTGTCTCTCACCTGTCTCTCAACTGTCTCTAACCTGTCTCCCATCTGCCTACCACCTGTCTCTAACCTGTCCCTCACCTGTCTCCCACCTGTTTCCCTCACCTGTCTCTAACCTGTCCCTCACTTGTCTCCCACCTGTCTCCCATCTGTCTACCACCTGTCTCTAACCTGTGTCTCACCTGTCTCTAACTTGTCCCTCAACTGTCTCCTGCCTGTCCCTCACCTGTCTCTAACCTGTCTCCCATCTGTCTACCACCTGTCTCTAACCTGTCCCTCACCTGTCTCCCACCTGTCTCTAACCTGTCCCTCAATTGTCTCCCACCTGTCCCTCACCTGTCCCTCACCTGTGTCTAACCTGTGTCTAACCTGTGTCTCACCTGTCTCCAACCTGTCTCTAACCCGTCTCCCACCTGTCTCCCATCTGTCTCTAACCTGTGCCTCACTTGTCTCCCACCTGTCCCTCACCTGTCTCTAACCTGTGTCTCACCTGTCTCTAACCTGTCCCTCACCTGTCTCCCACCTGTCCCTTACATGTCTCTAACCTGTCCCTCAATTGTCTCCCACCTGTCCCTCACCTGTCTCTACCTGTCCCTCACCTTTCTCTAACCTGTCTCTAACCTGTGTCTCACCTGTCTCTAACCCGTCTCCCACCTGTCTCCCATCTGTCTACCACCTGTCTCTAACCTGTCCCTCACTTGTCTCCCACCTGTCCCTCACCTGTCTCTAACCTGTGTCTCACCTGTCTCTAACCTGTCCCTCACCTGTCTCCAACCTGTCTCCCATCTGTCTACCACCTGTCTCTAACCTGTCCCTCACCTGTCTCCCACCTGTTTCCCTCACCTGTCTCTAACCTGTCCCTCACTTGTCTCCCACCTGTCTCCCATCTGTCTACCACCTGTCTCTAATCTGTGTCTCACCTGTCCCTCACCTGTCCCTAACCTGTGTCTCACCTGTCTCTAACCTGTGTCTCACCTGTCTCCCATCTGTCTACCACCTGTCCCTCACCCGTCTCTAACCTGTCTCCCACCTGTCTCTAACCTGTCTCTCACCTGTCTCTCAACTGTCTCTAACCTGTGTCCCACCTGTCTACTGCCTGTCTACTGCCTGTCTCTAACCTTTCCCTCATCTGTCTCTAACCTGTGTCTCACCTGTCCCTCACCTGTCTCCCATCTGTCTACCACCTGTCTCTAATCTGTGTCTCACCTGTCCCTCACCTGTCCCTAACCTGTGTCTCACCTGTCTCTAACCTGTGTCTCACCTGTCTCCCATCTGTCTACCACCTGTCCCTCACCCGTCTCTAACCTGTCTCCCACCTGTCTCTAACCTGTCTCTCAACTGTCTCTAACCTGTGTCCCACCTGTCTACTGCCTGTCTACTGCCTGTCTCTAACCTTTCCCTCATCTGTCTCTAACCTGTGTCTCACCTGTCCCTCACCTGTCTCTAACCTGTCCCTCACCTGTCTCTAACTTGTCCCTCACCTGTCCCTCACCTGTCTCTAACCTGTCTCACTTGTCTCCCACCTGTCTCTAACCTGTCCCTCACCTGTCTCTAACTTGTCCCTCAACTGTCTCCTGCCTGTCCCTCACCTGTCTCTAACCTGACTCCCATTTGTCCCTCACCTGTCTCTAACCTGTCCCTCACCTGTCTCTAACCTGTCTCTAACCTGACTCCCATTTGTCCCTCACCTGTCTCTAACCTGTCCCTCACCTGTCTCACTTGTCTCCCACCTGTCTCCAACCTGTCTCTCACCTGTCTCTCAACTGTCTCTAACCTGTCTCCAACCTGTCTCCCATCTGCCTACCACCTGTCTCTAACCTGTCCCTCACCTGTCTCCCACCTGTTTCCCTCACCTGTCTCTAACCTGTCCCTCACTTGTCTCCCACCTGTCTCCCATCTGTCTACCACCTGTCTCTAACCTGTGTCTCACCTGTCTCTAACTTGTCCCTCAACTGTCTCCTGCCTGTCCCTCACCTGTCTCTAACCTGTCTCCCATCTGTCTACCACCTGTCTCTAACCTGTCCCTCACCTGTCTCCCACCTGTCTCTAACCTGTCCCTCAATTGTCTCCCACCTGTCCCTCACCTGTCCCTCACCTGTGTCTAACCTGTGTCTAACCTGTGTCTCACCTGTCTCCAACCTGTCTCTAACCCGTCTCCCACCTGTCTCCCATCTGTCTCTAACCTGTGCCTCACTTGTCTCCCACCTGTCCCTCACCTGTCTCTAACCTGTGTCTCACCTGTCTCTAACCTGTCCCTCACCTGTCTCCCACCTGTCCCTTACATGTCTCTAACCTGTCCCTCAATTGTCTCCCACCTGTCCCTCACCTGTCTCTAACCTGTCCCTCACCTTTCTCTAACCTGTCTCTAACCTGTGTCTCACCTGTCTCTAACCCGTCTCCCACCTGTCTCCCATCTGTCTACCACCTGTCTCTAACCTGTCCCTCACTTGTCTCCCACCTGTCCCTCACCTGTCTCTAACCTGTGTCTCACCTGTCTCTAACCTGTCCCTCACCTGTCTCCAACCTGTCTCCCATCTGTCTACCACCTGTCTCTAACCTGTCCCTCACCTGTCTCCCACCTGTTTCCCTCACCTGTCTCTAACCTGTCCCTCACTTGTCTCCCACCTGTCTCCCATCTGTCTACCACCTGTCTCTAATCTGTGTCTCACCTGTCCCTCACCTGTCCCTAACCTGTGTCTCACCTGTCTCTAACCTGTGTCTCACCTGTCTCCCATCTGTCTACCACCTGTCCCTCACCCGTCTCTAACCTGTCTCCCACCTGTCTCTAACCTGTCTCTCACCTGTCTCTCAACTGTCTCTAACCTGTGTCCCACCTGTCTACTGCCTGTCTACTGCCTGTCTCTAACCTTTCCCTCATCTGTCTCTAACCTGTGTCTCACCTGTCCCTCACCTGTCTCTAACCTGTCCCTCACCTGTCTCTAACTTGTCCCTCACCTGTCCCTCACCTGTCTCTAACCTGTCTCACTTGTCTCCCACCTGTCTCTAACCTGTCCCTCACCTGTCTCTAACTTGTCCCTCAACTGTCTCCTGCCTGTCCCTCACCTGTCTCTAACCTGACTCCCATTTGTCCCTCACCTGTCTCTAACCTGTCCCTCACCTGTCTCTAACCTGTCTCTAACCTGACTCCCATTTGTCCCTCACCTGTCTCTAACCTGTCCCTCACCTGTCTCACTTGTCTCCCACCTGTCTCTAACCTGTCTCCAACCTGTCTCTCACCTGTCTCTCAACTGTCTCTAACCTGTCTCCAACCTGTCTCCCATCTGCCTACCACCTGTCTCTAACCTGTCCCTCACCTGTCTCCCACCTGTTTCCCTCACCTGTCTCTAACCTGTCCCTCACTTGTCTCCCACCTGTCTCCCATCTGTCTACCACCTGTCTCTAATCTGTGTCTCACCTGTCCCTAACCTGTCCCTCACCTGTCCCTCACCCGTCTCTAACCTGTCTCTAACCTGTCTCCAACCTGTCTCTAACCTGTGTCTCACCTGTCCCTAACCTGTCCCTCACCTGTCCCTCACCCGTCTCCCACCTGTCTCTAACCTGTCTCCAACCTGTCTCTCAACTGTCTCTAACCTGTGTCCCACCTGTCTCCCATCTGTCTACTGCCTGTCTCTAACCTTTCCCTCATCTGTCTCTAACTTGTCCCTCACCTGTCTCACTTGTCTCTCACCTGTCTCTAACCTGTCTCTCAACTGTCTCCCATCTGTCTACTGCCTGTGTCTCACCTGTCCCTCACCTGTCTCTAACTTGTCCCTCACCTGTCTCCCATCTGTCCCTCACCTGTCTCTAACCTGTCTCTAACCTGTCTCCCACCTGACTCTAACCTGTCCCTCACCTGTCTCCCACCTGTCCCTCACCTGTCTCCAACCTGTCTCTAACCTGTCCCTCACCTGTCTCACTTGTCTCCCACCTGTCTCCAACCTGTCTCTCACCTGTCTCTCAATTGTCTCTAACCTGTGTCCCACCTGTCTCCCATATGTCTACCACCTGTCTCTAACCTGTGTCTCACCTTTCCCTAACCTGTCCCTCACCTGTCCCTCACCTGTCTCTAACCTGTGTCTCACCTGTCTCTAACCTGTCTCCCACCTGTCTCTAACCTGACTCCCATCTGTCTCCCACCTGTCTCTAACCTGTCTCTAACCTGACTCCCACCTGTCTCTAACCTGTGTCTCACCTGTCTCTAACCTGTCCCTCACCTTTCCCTAACCTGTCCCTCACCTGTCCCTCACCTGTCTCTAACCTGTGTCTCACCTGTCTCTAACCTGTCTCCCACCTGTCTCTAACCTGACTCCCATCTGTCTCCCACCTGTCTCTAACCTGTCTCTAACCTGACTCCCACCTGTCTCTAACCTGACTCCCATTTGTCTCCCACCTGTCTCTAACCTGACTCCCATTTGTCTCCCACCTGTCTCTAACCTGTCTCCCACCTGTCTCCCATCTGTCCCTCACCTGTCTCTAACCTGACTCCCATTTGTCCCTCACCTGTCTCTAACCCGTCTCCCATCTGTCTCCCACCTGTCTTTAACCTGTCTCCCACCTGTCTCCCATCTGTCCCTCACCTGTCTCCCATCTGTCTCCCACCTGTCTCTCACCTGTCTCCCACCTGTCTCCAGCTGTGGAGACTCTGACTGTCCCTCCAGCAGAGACTCAGAGCAGCAGCGTGTGGCTGATCGTCGGCGTGGTCGTCCCGGTCCTGCTGGCCGTCTTCATCATCATAATCCTCTACTGGAAGCTGTGTGGCTCCGAGAAGCTGGAGTTCCAGCCGGACGCCATTAACACCATCCAGCAGAGGCAGAAGGTCAGAGGTCAACAGGAAGTCATGACCACTTTGTGTCTTAAACGTTCCCACTAACAGCTGATCCTCTCTCAGCTTCAGGCTCCCAGTGTGAAAGGCTTCGACTTCGCCAAGCTCCACCTGGGTCAGCACAGTAAAGACGACATCATGGTGATCCAGGAGCCCGGTCCGCTGCCCGTCCCCGTCAAAGAGGCCACTCCCTCCGACGGCGGAGACCTCAACACCCCTAAATCTAAAGGATCATCCACCAAGGCAGCCCGGTCCAGCCGCCGCAGGGGCAGGTAGGTCACGTTTGGACAATCCAAAAGTTTTTCAGTATACGTACAAATATTCACTCTGCTCAGTTGTAACTGTGACTTGGAGCTTCATCTGTCCTCTTTTTATAACAAGTTACATTTGTTGTCACTTTGTCGAAGTGAATCCAGGTACGTACCTATTGTGATGTATGTATGAAGTCACCTGGACTCGTTTACTGACACACTGTGAAACCACGTCAGAGCAGCTGAACTAAACGACATTTCCCCACAAAATAAGAGAAAGAAGCTAAAACTGTATTCAGAGAAGGATGAGATATTTGACACAGGACACAATAAATGAAACTTCTGTCTCCCGTCCGTCAGGCTCAGCCCGTCAGACGGCGACTCGTTAGGCAGCGACCAATCCAGCGGCAGAGAATCAGCAGAAGAAAGCACCCGACCTGTGGCCACGCCCAGTGAGGGCAAACAGCATAGGAAGACTCCCAAAAATGGTCAGACACTGTGACATCATCATCATCATCTGAGCTGTCTGATTGGTGTGTGTGTGTGTGTGAGGTTAGACCTGAGAGAGATGGAGGGATGAATGAGGACGAATGAGTGAAAGAAAGCTCTTTTAACTTCTGTCTGTTCTTTTTGATGCTTCTGGACTGAAGGGAGGAACAAGATGGGTACGTTATCTCCCCCTGATCAATATTTTATATCAACAGTGGGTCAAAGGCTTCTGGTAGTCGTGTAATTAAACATTATTAAAGTATTCATTGAGTCATTTCAGAGCTCTGCAGCTAGAGACTAGATGTGAGGAAAGTGGAACATGTGGCAGCTGCAGAACGAGAAAGAAAACAATCCCTGAAATGAATGCGGAATTTACTCCTGTGTGCCAGAGGTCCAAACGATGGATCCATTATTGATGAGATTAAGGTTCTTTTGCAGGCGCTTTATTTCAGAAGCATATTTTAGTGAAATTGAATAAATCCGTCACAAACAGGAAAACAATCCGGACTGTAAAGACCACGGCCAATCATTTCATTCGGTCCTGGTTGGAAACTTTCAGCATCGTGCTGGTTCTCCAGCGCTGCCTTCAAGGTTCAGGGATTCTGGTTCACGGTAGAGCTCTGAAATATTTTCAGATGCTAATTAACAAGATTTTTAAGGGATTCTCCTCCAGTATTCAAATATTGAACAGGTTTACCTGATCTGGACGAATTCATGGAAACATTGATGGACATACTACGGTTTTTAAAATGGTTTTCTGCAGGAATTGTGTAAAAAAACACTTAAAATGCAAAATAACATCCCAGATAGCCTTTAATTTGTACCTTAAAGTGTAAAGTCCAGTAATAATTAATGTAGTGGAATATATTGTGGGGTTTCTGTTCGGTTCTGTTTTAGGGGTTAAACACATTTAAAATAACATTTCAAGTTTAGTTTCCAAGTATCTCAACAGATCAAGTACAAATTCTGGGGTTCACCCCAAATTTAGGTTTAATTAATCAATAAATGATAACATTTTAATATATTATGGGGCTTCAAATTGATTTTTCCAATAGCACAAATGTCACCCCTGAATATTCATTTAGGCCTAAATTTATATCAAAACAGATCAGACTTTCTGACAGTAGGTGGCGCTATGAGCTCACCAGTTCAGTGTTCAAATTAAATTAAAATAGGTTCACATTCAGCAGGTCCAGTGTTACCTGAACCACCTGGTCGGTCCGCCTTCAGCTCCACGTTGCATCAGGTTTTGGACCCCTGTACACCGACCTGAAAGTCTAGTCTCCATTGTGTTTGGAGAAATCATGATTTTATGTCAGTTTGGGGGAAGGTGACGCGGCGTGGGCTCCAGGAATATCACACTTTTATATGTAACATTTCTATGGTCTCTTTCTGCCGTCTAGTCAAGTGTTTGGAACCTGGTTTACATGCAGAACTAGTTTCACCTTTTTTTCTAAGAAAGTGGAGTCAGATTAATTGACTCTCTGTCTGTCGATTCAGTGAAAGCTCAGGAAGAGCCTCAGAAGAGGGCTCGCTCTCCAGGACGGACACACAGGAAGTAGATATTACGTTCTATCTATCGCAGAATAGACCAACGGAGTAAAATTACAGGATGGAAAATCAGGATGACAGAATTATCGCCAAACAGACCTGAGTCACGTGACCTCCTCTCCAATGTGGAGTAAAGATTAACCTAACCCTTCTTTCTGCCACTGTGGTTGCTTTAACCTGTTGCCATGGTTACTGAATGTTTCCCACACGGATCCATACCGTGGAAGTGAACCGAAGTGAATTACAATCATCTTCTTTTCTGACCTTTGACCTTTCTTCGTCCATTCGCTCCATCAGGCAGCGGTCCAGACGAGCTTCTGTCCTCATCCTCCATCTTCGACCACGTCGACCGCTTGTCTCGCGGCTCTTCTGATGGCACGCGTCGCCAGGCCAACAAGGTGCAGCTGATCGCCATGCAGCCGCGGCCGAGCCCACCGCACGCCCAGTCCCAGATGAGCCCAACCCTCACCGAGAAGGTCAACACAGAGGTGAGACGCTCACACTCTCACTGCTCGCCGTTAGGACATTTTAACCTTGTCTGACATCATCGACCCTCCTCTGTCCACCTGTACTCTTGCAGGTGGCGCTGAGACACAAGTCGGAGATCGAGCATCACCGGAACAAACTTCGTCAGCGTGCTAAGAGGCGGGGTCAGTGTGAGTTTCCCTCCATGGACGACATCATGGACGCATTCGGAGACGGACCGGTGCAGGGCGACGTGGCGCAGCGTCTCTATAGCTCCGCCCATGACCACATGGACTGCATCCTTCAGGCCGACACCAACTCACCCCCCACCCCCAGCGACTCCAGGAGGAGGTCAGACTTGAGCTGATGGTCTTCATGTAACTGTAGAATGAAATTATGTCATATAGCTTTTATTATTTTCTATATTATTTTATAAACCAGGGACGGTAAAGGAAAAACTACTTTCTTATTTTAGTAAAACAATAAAACTGTCTCAATGTGAGCCTGGGCTTTGTCATTATGACGATTGATATCTGAAAAGACTTTGCAAGACCAGATTTACCATACTTTCCATATGGTCTGCATGTTTGTCCTTCCAGGGGGAGGCACTCTCCTCGGGGTCGGCGGGCTCAGCCAGGACCTGGAAGTCTTCCCGATACAGACAGAGACAGGCTGCTCACCGATCAGAGCGCCACCTACAGGAAATACCCAGGACTCAACAACGTGGCCTACATGGTGAGACATGTATATTCAGTGTGTTTAACCAATTAGCAGTACAGGTCTGTCCTTTTGGTGGTGCTCAGGATCTACGGGGAGCATTTTATTCTGGTGAAGCTTTGGTATTTAATTCGTCACTGTAGATTGGGGGTCAAGGGAATTGTGGTTCAATGTCAGCTGAGGCTGACAAGCTGAGTCTGAGATGTCCTAGATAGGAAAAAATTAGACTGTGGCATGCCGCCGTAGTCTCTGCCTTTAATGGGAAACACTGACGTATCATCAGCATAAAAGTGAACATTCGTGACCTAGAATAACTGTATTGATAGTAATATTAGATCTGGGCCATACTTAACATCTACTTGGTATTCTCTCTTTCCTCTCTTATGTAGTCGGACCCTGACCTGCCCCCAGACCATGGCAGCCCCTCTCCTACCGACGAGGTGTTTGATCCTGCCCCGGCCCCACCACCCTACATGCCCCCCCAGCCCTCTATCGAGGAGGCGCGGCAGCAGATGCACTCCCTCCTGGATGACGCCTTTGCCCTGGTGTCGCCCTCCTCGCAGGGCAGCGCCGGGGTGAGCGGGGTAAGCCCTGCCCTGCCCAGCCCCTCCCCCCAGGCCTGCCCCGCTGGCAGGCAGTGGGGCTCTTACCCAGCAGCCCCCTCTCACAGCCCCTTTTCTGCAGTGAGTGTGTCGTCCTGCAGCTGAGGCCATTTTCCTTCTGTCATGACCTCATGTTCAGTTTTCATTTTCTTCTTCTCTCCCTGTTTCTGCAGAGATACGCAGAGCTGGGAATGTCTCCCACCTCAGTGCAGGGCCTGCTGCAGAGGTCAGTACACTTAAAACTAGGTCCAGGTCTGTGGGCTGGACCTGAACATGTACTGATTCTCTACTGTGTTTTATCCAGGCAGGGCCTGAGCTCAGGAGGGTATGTGTCTACTGGGGACCAGCTGCAGGAGTCTGTTTACTCCAGCAGGGGGCAGTATGAGGACCCCCCCTCCTCATCTAGACCGCGACCTGTAGGGGGCAGCACAGGTAAGGTCATCTGGATGCATTATTGATTCAAACATGATTCCACATATGTAGCATTTTGGTAAAGTCACCATATTTGTGATATCAGTAGTTTTTGTTGGTACCCTGCTGTCATTAAAGAGTAATGAAATACCCATACTCAGCCTGACCCCCCTCCTACACACATCTGAAACCTAGTCCTCCAGATGGGGGCTGAAAATCTGTTACATTTGCTGATTGATTTTTTTATCTCCAGGTGCGCAACTCCACCACTTAACCCAGGTGGGTTTGTCCAGTCAGATTGGTGTGTACCCTGGGGTGGGTCGCAGCATGTCTGGTCCCACTGGCTCCAGCTGGAACCAGCAGCACTCAGACCAGGATCTGTCTAGACCAGGAGCCAGCAGAGAGAGTGTGAGTTCACTGTTCTTTCGGTCACTACCTACAGCTCATGATCATAGGTGAGGGTTAGAACATAGATAGTCTTCAGACAATATCCCCAGTCTGGGTTAGCAGTCACCCCCCCCATCCCCACCCCCGGCTGAGCACAGACTGAGCCACTGAACTCTTTGCCAGAACTTTCTTGAGGCCAACTGAAAGTCCATCTCCATAGTCTCCCCAAACACAGAAGCACCAATGACCTTCTGACCACAGCTCCTGCCAGCCGCCTCTACAATGGAGGCTTTGAACATGGCCCACTTAAGCCATGTCTGCAACCTCTTTTCAATTCTTCCAGTGGTGGGAGTTGAAAATCCCATGAACAGGGGCCTCCACCAAACATTCCCAGTGCACCCTCACTATACATTTAGGTTTACCGGGTCTGTTCGGCAGCCTCTCTCGCCATCTGATCCAACTCACCACCAGGTGGTGATCAGTTAACTCTCTCCTCTCTTTACCCGAGTGTCCGAGACATATGGCCCCAGGTCTGATGATATGACCGCAAAGTCTATTATTGATCTTTGCCTAAGGTGTTCTGGTACCAAGTACACTCACGAACGACCTTATGCTTTAACATGGTGTTCCTAATGGCCACACAGCAGTCAGAACATTCCCCTCAGAGACAGAGAGAATCCAGACCCTCTCCTGGAGCGAGACCTGCGTGAGGTGTACCCAACTACAGTACATCTAGTTGGTACCGCTGCACATCCCACTCCAGCTCTTGATCCTTCCCCACCAAAGAGGTTCAATTCCACATTGACCTGCAATGCCAGGGGTCAGCATGCTTTGCCTGTCACGCAGCTTGCAAAGCAGGTGGTGGGTCCACAGTCCTGACTAGACCAGTGCTAACCAAAATGTTTAGACCAGTCCTGACCAGACCACTCCAGTCTAGAAGAGTCTGTACCAGTACTGACTGTTTGAGACCACTGCTGCTCAAGAACTAGAACAGTCTAAATCAGTCGAGACAGGTCAAGACCAGTTCTTGCCTCAAGACCCTGCTAATTCTCAGGTGGAAAATCAGACTCAATTTTCTTCAGTCAGAATCGAAGTGGAAAAAATACTGAAATGACTAACGATTGGCGTGTTTGGATCATGAAGTGTCTTTCACAAACCTAAGTTAGGAATGCGCCAAGGATGGTGGTTGTTAAACAAGAACAAATAACTGACTTTAATTTCGTTGCAGTTTCTTTTCCTGTCTTTTATCTGGATTTATTTCTGTCTATCCCTCACTCTCCTCACCCTCTCTCCCTTCTCTCTACAGGTGCTGTCGTTTCCTGAGTTCTCATCTTCCTCTGTTTTCCAGATGCCCAGCTCCTCATTGCGGGACCCATCAGCACCGCCTCTTCTCCTGACCTCACCAACTCCAGAGTACCCGCCGGAGGACGCCTCACCCTCTGCCCACACCTCTGCCTCTCTTATAAAGGCTATCAGAGAGGAACTGCGACGTCTAGCCCAGAAGCAGGCTGCAGTGACCAGCTACCCTTAGACTGGTCTGGATCTGTTTGGATCAGAACTCAACTGGTTTCAACCGTTATTGTTTTAAACCACTCAGAACCTTTAGGGACTGGATTAAAACCATAACACTGACTGATCTACACTCTGGACTCGAGCTAATCTACATCTGTGCCGCTAAATCCAAACTAACTCTGGACCACGATCCACATCTGGGGAAAAAAAAAACAGTGTCTCCTGACTGGAAGACCTCCGGTATTTTACAGGGTCCCGTCTGTCTATCCGTCATCCATCAGCTCAGTGTTTATTGGACGAGAGTTTGACTCTAAACTCTGTTTCCATTGAAGTGCTTCCTGAAGTGGATCGGCCAATGATCATCATGGATCCTCCCCACCTGATCATCTGGACTGGAATGTCCTTCCCGACCATATGGAGTAACCCTAAGCCCTCCTGTTCTTCCAGGAGTGGATGTTCTCTCTCCATCTTCTGGACAGGATCATTCCTCCTGACCTTCCAAGCGGATGGTCCCTCCTGACCTTCTGGAGTCGATCGTCCCTCCTGACCTTCTGAAGTGGATTGTCCTCTGGACCTTCTGTGGTGCTAACCGTCAGCCTCATACCATCTCCTCATTGACCACTTATTGCCTTTCACACTCCCATCAGCCACGGGCATCAGGTCTCCGTTCATGAACCATATCAATGAGGTCTTTGCACTGTCGACAACTGGAGGTGGCAAACAGTTCCTACGGCAAGGGAACGCAAAACAGGAAAAAAGAGTATATATAAATATCTATAAGAATGAATATAAATATCTGTAAAGAGATAGAATACCAATGAGCACAATATCAGTGTAAGAGTTATTATTGGAGTATTGAGATGTTGCTTATTTTTTATTGCTTATATATGAAAGTATACTTTAAATCATTTATTTTGATCAAAAAAGACCAAACTACTGTCCTGTGGTTATATTCCTCTTGTGTTTCAGCTCGCTGTAGATTTTGAGCCGGCACTGTTTCTCCGTGGAGACGTTGCTTAGCGTAGCTGCTCGCTTGTGTGTTCATGTATCGGTGGCAATGAAAAAAAACTTACGCTAATGCATCGCTTTGATATAACGTTTTTTATCGCTGATTTGTTGCATCCATCAGTTTGTGGGCGGAATGCTATAGATGAGTTTATTACGTGACAGGTGGGTAAAAGTGTTTCTGTATTAGGGCAGAGACGGGAAACCAGTCATTCATCACAACCAGAGACTAAAGCTAGAAGCAGCAGCTGAGACAGGTGGTTCACTTTCTTTTTGTGAAATTGGATGAAAATTTTAATTTTTTGTCTAATTTTGCAGATTATAATGTAATAATTAAAATATTATGATAAAGTTGATAACAGTGATTATTAGTAGTAGTAGTAGTAGGAACTACGAGTGAAGTCTGTACCCCAGAAAGACACTGGAAGTCCCAGACTTGAATTGTAGATTTGGAGAGACCTTGGCACTCGTGGACTTCGTCCCATTAGGTCCTCTTCAGGTGTGGGGAACCAGCCTTTAACTTCATGTGCTGGTTGTGCAGCTGAATGACTGGTTCCCCTCTCTGCCGGTTGGCTGTTTCCTCTGTAATGTTGTGAAGAAGTCGGTCGCTCGTAAAATCTGGTTCCACGGCGCACAGGAGGGTTTGTTCGCCTCTGCTCAAAGCTCTTCTACAGCATGTTTGACTAAGTTTGAGGCTTTAGCTACTCGTGATGTCCCAGTTAATGTTTATTAGCATGCTGCTAAAAGATGTTAAAAAACAAAGTTTTAAAAAAGTAAAGAGTTGTTCCACATCAAGTTAAGAGTGAGCAAAGAGTGATTAATGTCACAGTGCCATAAAACCATCATCCAAACTCTGTAGAAGAGGTACATATGAAACATCATGTTTTTTTCTTTTGCATTTCCAAAAGATATTTTTTAATCTGAATAAAGATGGTTACAGTTAAAAGTGGATATGATGTTGAATAGAAAACAAAATATATAGAAAATATTTTATCTGTGATTGCTCTGCTGAACGGACTCAAAGATCTGCCCGGCAACAGTGCCAACACATCCCTCATGGACTAGAAACCAACCGCAGAACGCTTCACCGGCTGGAGACTTTCTGATTGGACGTAGCACCTGTCAGTCAAGCTGTAGGACCTGGCCACGCCCACAGGATCACTTGGTGCTAATTCAACGACTTGAGGCGTGTCGAAACTCCTTGGATCACACACAAAACACAAAAAATTTTACCCTGCAGGTGTCGTGATTGAAAAAGATTAATCTCGTATCAAGCTCGGGATTCAAGCTGCTGCTCTGCAGGTTTCACAAACTTCTGAATGTTTCCTTCAATGTTTTCTATCGTTTCAGAGATTCTGTGTTTTCTAGATCTGTGATCCTCAGTGAGAATCCAGCAGACGACCAGTCGCACTGTGGATATTTACTCATGACAAAACTCACCTGGTACCAACATGTACGGAAACCCTACGTTCCTTTAATCTTGTGCACAAGATATTCACTTGTCGAAACCAGAACTTGTGCAAACAAGAAATCCACCTATGCCCATAACGTATCAACTCTCTCCCAAGTTTTCACTTTTGAACAAGATTCTAGCTCACGTGCACAACATTTATTTACTTGTCAAACAAGATACAAGATAATAACTGTGGATCTTGTCATGTTCATACAAGATACCAATGTGTGCACAGAAGTGATATTCTTGTGCAAACAATATAGTAACTTGTTAAACAATAAATTAACTTTGCACACACGATAACTTGTGGGAACAAGATACTAACATGTGCACTAGTTATTCTTTGCACATAAGAATAAAAATCCAATGTTTCCGGGAACATGACAACATCTGGATCAGTATCACTATTATACTGCAGTCTGTATTTGGAAAATTTAAAACAGGTGACAACTTGTTCTGTTCTTACCAAGAGGTGTGTGTGTTTTCAGGTTTTAATTATCACATAGTTTGACTCGATAGTTTTGTCATGAATGAACTTCCATACAGGTACTGGTCTGAGTCGAACCACATTCCTGTTGTTCCTTTCTGGACTTTGTTCCGAAATGCAGCTTCACTGAAGCCCAGACCAGGTGAGTTCACATCAGTCCAGGTGTGATGCAGGTAACTCAGTGAAGCTGCTTCGAGGAAACAGAGTCTGGAGGAAAAGTAATTTTAATGTCAAATCAGTGACGCAGGAACACTGCCAGCAGTCTCACCTGTTCAACAGCAGCCAGGTGAGTCTCCAGCTGATCTGACTGTGTCACATGACAGGACCTGTTCTACCCAAACTCTGTGTGAGCTGCATCCTGTGGTGTTTCAAGTCTAAAAGATTGTGTTAAACATTAAAGACGTGTTGAAATTCAGAGTGTGGCAGCTGATTCTCTTCTTTGTATTTCTTTTTCTTCTAGACTTTAAATAGTGAGATTGATACGGCTGCATTTAAAACTGATATCTAGCGACTGGTGATCCGCCTAATCCTTCCTCTGTGGGATAATGTTGGGCAACAAAAAAAACACCACAAAACAATCTTTATATGGAAACTCATTTCTACCAGATATGTACCAGAATATACAGTAAGGTAGTATTGATATAGCTAGTTTAAGTACTTTATATACAGTTAGCTAGTATTTATATACAGTTAGTATTTATATACAGTAAGCTATATTTATACAGCTAGTTTTAACTACTTTATATACAGCTAGGCTAGTATTTAACATATATTGTTAGTTTGAACTACTATAAATCAGAGCTGCCAACTCTCACGCTCAATGCTCACGCAATTGACACTTTTCGCACGCCAGTCAATTTTTACATAAATTTTGTCACTTTGATTATACTCCACCCAGCTGATGCGACACCGGCGGAAGCTGTGACAGGAATCAAGCGAAGCCGCTCTCGCGCAGTGAGTTGCAGACAGTTTGTGATTGCGTAACGTAGCTGGGAGAGTTTTGCAATATAAAAACGTATAATCTGAAGCGCAGCCTGCTCTGTTGGTAATGTGAGCTACACAGAGCTGCTGCAGTTACCATGTGAGGATTTATGGTGAAGTGTTTTCAGTTAGTTTAGTTTTGCGCAGGTCTCATCCATACAGGCCCAAACGGGTTCTGTGTCTGTCTGGGATCATATCAGCAGAACAAGTAATGAACAGCAGATTATAGGGCGGGAAGATTGTGATTTAATGATGACATTATTCTCATAAAAAGCTTTCTGGAGATGTCAGATTACATAATTATGTGGGATGGATATGCAGAAAGTTTTTAACATTCAGTCCAGGAGTTTCTAACTGAATTAAAATTAATTTGTATTTTATATTTTAAATTGTCACCTGCTGCCTGATGTGATGCAGAAAAGGCAGAAATTGGTGCAGAAAATTTCACCAGAATGCAGGAAATTAAGTGTTTAATGCTAAACATTTGCTGGGGGAGGACCCAAAACTAGCCTATAATAGGCCTATTCCAAACATTCTCGAGAAATAAAATAAATACAGTCTCTGGTTTTGAGACATATATTCTGGTGGTAGGACTCCCCAATACATGGTTTGGTCGACATTAAAGCTATCATGTCATAAGGTTGGCAAGTATCCTGATCACACTGATCTGACCATGATTATTGACTTGGCTTTTCATCTGCACATACATGTGGATGTAGCATGCATATTAAAGAGTGATGACCCCGACCCCTGCAGTGGGATATGACACAGAAGGCCTAAAATGACCGAATCTCACTCCAAACTACATTGAAATGTTGGCAGTTTGCTAGGCTAGTATTTATATACATTTGGTTAGTATTTATATATGTAGTTTGATCTACTTTATAAACAGTTTGCTAGGCTAGTATTTAAATAGCTAGTCTGAACTACCATCCATTCAACCATCCATCGTCAACCGCTTATCCTGCGTACAGGGCCTGGAGCCAATCCCAGCTGAGGCGGGGTACACCCTGGATAGGTCGCCAGTCCATCACAGGTAGTTTGATCTACTTTATATACAATTAGCTAGACTAATATATAGCTAGTTTGAACTAATGTATATATTTAGCTAGGCTAGTGTTTATATAGGTAGTTTGAACTACTTTATATACATTTGGTTAGTATTCATATAGCTAGTTTGAACTAATGTATATATTTAGCTAGGCTAGTGTTTATATAGGTAGTTTGAACTACTTTATATACAGTTAGCTAGTGTTTATATAGGTAGTTTGAACTACTTTATATACAGTTAGCTAGTGTTTATATACGTAGTTTAAACTACTTTATATACAATTAGCTAGTGTTTATATACGTAGTTTGAACTACTTTATATACAGTTAGCTAGTGTTTATATAGGTAGTTTGAACTACTTTATATACAGTTAGCTAGTGTTTGTATAGGTAGTTTGAACTACTTTATATACAATTAGCTAGTGTTTATATAGGTAGTTTGAACTAATTTATATACAGTTAGCTAGTGTTTATATAGGTAGTTTGAACTACTTTATATACAATTAGCTAGTGTTTATATAGGTAGTTTGAACTACTTTATATACAGTTAGCTAGTGTTTGTATAGGTAGTTTGAACTAATTTATATACAGTTAGCTAGTGTTTATATAGGTAGTTTGAACTACTTTATATACAATTAGCTAGTGTTTATATAGGTAGTTTAAACTACTTTATATACAGTTAGCTAGTGTTTGTATAGGTAGTTTGAACTAATTTATATACAGTTAGCTAGTGTTTATATACGTAGTTTGAACTACTTTATATACAGTTAGCTAGTGTTTATATACGTAGTTTGAACTACTTTATATACAGGTAGAGGTGGAGGTGGAGTTGCAGCTATCTTCCACTCTAGCCTACTAATCAGCTCTAAACCTAAACTAAATTATAACTCATTTGAAAGTCTTGTTCTTAGTCTTTCGCACCCAAGTTGGAAATCACTGCAACCAATTCTCTTCGTTATAGTGTACCGAGCACCTGGCCCGTACTCTGAATTCTTATCTGAATTTGCAGAGTTTTTGTCAACTTTAGTCCTTAAAACGGACAAAGTTATTATTGTAGGAGATTTTAATATTCATGTGGATGTTGAGAATGACAGCTTCAGTACTGCGTTTATCTCTTTGTTAGATTCCATCGGCTTCTCTCAGAGTGTTCATGAACCGACTCACTGTTTTAACCACACCCTCGAAATTGTTTTGGTGTATGGTATTGAAATTGAACATTTAGTGGTGTTCCCACAGAATCCCTCTTTGTCCGACCACTGTTTGATAACTTTTGAGTTTGTATTGCTGAACTACTCGCCATTGGGCAAAAATTTCTATACAAGATGTCTGTCTGATAGTGCCATAGCTAAATTTAAGGATGCGATTCCATCAGCTCTAAATACATTATCAAGTCACAAAGTAACGGAGGACTCCTATGCTAATTTCAGTCCCTCCCAAATCGATCATCTTGTTGATAGTGCTGCAGGCTCGCTGCGAATGACACTCGACTCTGTAGCCCCTCTAAAAAACAAAATACTAAAACAAAGACGGTTAGCTCCATGGTATAATACTGAAACTCGCAAATTAAAGCAAATATCACGGAAACTTGAGAGGAATTGGCGTTCCACCAAACTGGAAAATTCTCGTTTTCAATCTTTACCAACTAACTTCAATAATTTCTTCATCTAAACCATCAACCTGCCTCTTAGACCCCATCCCGACTAGACTGCTTAAAGATGTTTTACCCTTAGTCAGCACTTCTATACTAGATATGATCAATCTATCTTTATCAACAGGCTATGTACCACAGTACTTTAAAGTAGCTGTAATTAAACCTCTTCTGAAAAAGCCCAAACTTGATCCGGATGTTTTAGCCAACTATAGACCTATATCTAACCTTCCATTTCTCTCTAAGGTTCTGGAGAAAGCAGTTGCTAAACAGCTGTGTGACTTTCTACAGAGCAATAGTTTATTTGAGGATTTTCAGTCAGGATTTAGAGCTCATCATAGCACAGAGACAGCACTGGTGAAAATTACTAATGACCTCCTTATTGCATCAGACAAAGGACTTGTCTCTGTACTGGTTTATTAGATCTTAGTGCTGCATTTGATACCATTGACCATCAGATCCTATTGCAGAGACTGGAACATTTCATTGGCATTAAAGGAACCGCTCTAAGCTGGTTTAAGTCCTATTTATCAGATCGATTTCAGTTTGTACATGTTAACGATGAGTCCTCCATGCACGCCAAAGTTACTCATGGAGTTCCTCAAGGATCTGTCCTTGGACCAATCCTCTTCACTTTATATATGCTTCCTTTAGGCAATATTATCAGGAAACATTCCATAAGCTTTCATTGTTATGCAGATGATACTCAGTTATATCTATCGATCAAGCCAGATGAAACTCATCAGTTAGCTAAACTTCAAATGTGCCTTCAGGATGTTAAAACCTGGATGACCTGTAATTTTCTCATGTTAAACTCAGATAAAACTGAAGTTATTGCTCTGGGGCCTAAGCACCTCCGTGACGCATTATCTAAAGATATAGTTTCCCTGGATGGCATCGCCCTGGCCTCCAGCACCACTGTGAGGAATCTTGGAGTTATCTTTGATCAGGACATGTCGTTTAAGTCTCACATTAAGCAAATTTCAAGGACCGCCTTTTTTCACCTACGTAATATTGCGAAAATCAGGAACATCCTGTCTAAAAATGATGCAGAAAAACTAGTCCATGCATTTGTTACTTCTAGGCTGGATTACTGCAATTCCTTATTATCAGGCTGCTCGAAAAAGTCCATTAAGACTCTTCAGCTGATCCAGAATGCTGCAGCACGTGTTCTGACAGGAACCAGGAAAAGAGATCACATTTCTCCTGTTTTAGCTTCTTTGCATTGGCTTCCAGTAAAATCCAGAATAGAATTTAAAATCATTCTTCTTACCTACAAAGCTCTTAATGGTCAGGCACCATCTTATCTTAAAGAGCTGAATTACTTTATATACAATTAGCTAGTGTTTATATAGGTAGTTTGAACTACTTTATATACAATTAGCTAGTGTTATATAGGTAGTTTGAACTACTTATATACAGTTAGCTAGTGTTTATATAGGTAGTTTGAACTACTTTATATACAGTTAGCTAGTGTTTATATAGGTAGTTTGAACTACTTTATATACAGTTAGCTAGTGTTTATATAGGTAGTTTGAACTACTTTATATACAGTTAGCTAGTGTTTATATAGGTAGTTTGAACTACTTTATATACAGTTAGCCAGTGTTTATATAGGTAGTTTGAACTACTTTATATACAGTTAGCTAGTATTTGAATATCATGGGAGCCTTCCAGCTTAGAACACAGCAGGTGCTTCATGTTTTTATCCTGTGCTGCATTACTGTGTGTCTGATCTGAAGTGAACAGCTAGCAGACCAACACTGAGTCAACGTTGAATCAATGTTAGCTTGCTTTGTGTGAAGGGAACCTCCCAGTTTAAAAACACATCCCCTCTCTTCTCCCGCCGGTGACGTGGTGATGACGCGGACACTTCCTGATTTACCTGTTCAGGTCAACAACAACAGTTTGTATCGGACTAACCTGCAGAATGAGAGGAGACCGACAGCTTCTGTTGAAAACACGCTTCTGAGTGAGTAACGTTAAATATTTTATAGAAGTCTGAACGCAGCCAAACATTTGTTGATCGTTGACGTCCTTCGGTACAAAGTTCGCTTCCACACATGTTTCTGTGTCTGATATTAATCCACCGGTCCCGCTTTAAGCTTCTCTATGGCCGATATTCACCGTTTGCTCCCAGAGAGCCCGTTTAAACCATAGACTGTATAGAAAAAGGTTTAAACCCGCGGTTTAAGGTTTCTGCCCCAGGATGTCCGCGGGGTCTTAAAAAGTCTAAAAAGGTAATAAATCAATTTTGCGAAAATTAAGGCCATTAAAAAGTATTAAAATGTCTTAATCGCCATTTAACAAGATATTTTTTTCAATGTGAAAATCCTGTTTGTCCAAACGTTTGTTTGCTAAAAGTGTAAGTGAACGTATTTATTTATAATGCATAGCCAAAAATACTCGACAGGCAGTGAGGAAAAAGATTTACGAATACAACCGACCGTGATCTGCCCCCGCCGGACCCGCAAAGGTAATCGTCCAGTCGGAGTGGCGATCAGGAGTAACGGGATTCACCCGGTGGGCCGGTCGCCCTGCGGCCCCTGAACAGCCCTGAAAAACAGGAGCGCGATGCGGCGCCAGCAGCTGATCAGTAAGACAGAAGACTACAGGGAGAATTCAAGGAGCGTGTGGGTTTGGATAATGTGAGCTGGCTGTTTAGCTAAAGCTCTGCTTTATTTTATTTTTTTAACTTCTCATAAAGCCGACGCTCTCGTCAGCGTCACTTTTTGTGCACAGACCAATCACAGCCTGGATGGAGCGGGGTTTTAAAAAAAGGTTTGATGTGCTGCAACAAACTTTATAAATGTTGAACTCCGTGTTCTGCATAAAGATTATTGACGAGTTAGTAGCCTGATCAAAATCAAGGTTGGAGACTCTCATTTAGCCTGGAGCAAAAAAAAAACAACCCCAAACTGAAACCGCTGTAATTTGAATAAATAATATTATACTAGTGGTAAGTTATTATTATATGAAATTATATTGAATATAGTAACATAATGAATATATTAATATCAAGCTTACAGTTTACTATTAAATTAACAATATACTTAATTTAATGTTATACTAATGCAATCATTCAGAGTAGTTCCTCTTCCGTGTTGTGCCTGTGCTGCAGCGCCTACACTACTTACATATTCATCACTCAATTTATTCTCTTCATCTTTGTTCCCTCCTGCCCTGTTTTTGTTTTTTTTTGTTGTATTGATCAGGCGGTCGATGAAAGTTCTCACACATATCACTGCAGGCAAGCTCATATTATCTAGTTTAAACCAGCTAAAACACCAAATGACTTTGTGTTTCACATGATTTGCTGTAATATTGCGTACATAAACGTCATAGTTTATGTAAGACAGCTGCTTTTCACAGGAAATCTGACCTTCACATAGAAAACAGTGTGAACCGGTGAAAACATGATGAACCTGTTAGTTTTCAGGATGACTGATGGTATGAAGACCGAGCTGGTGAGCGCCATCCACCTGCAGGAGGTGGAACTGCAGGAGAAGCCTGCAGACAAGGAGCAGGGCAGCAAGAACAACAACAATGGTGAGTCACAAATCAATAACCAATAATCAGCAGAGTTTGGAAGGAGAGTCTGACGTGTTGACCTCCAGAGATAAAGCTGAGCTGTCGGAGGGAAACAAGAGAAAACATCTTCCTGCTCCTGCAGTATATGTACACACAGGGTACACACACGGTGTAGATGTACACACGGTGTAGATGTACACACAGACGGTGTAGATGTACACGCAGGGTACACACACAGTGTAGATGTACACGCAGGGTACACACACAGTGTAGATGTACACACAGACGGTGTAGATGTACACACAGGGTACACACACGGTGTAGATGTACACACGGTGTGTACACACACGGTGTAGATGTACACGCAGGGTACACACACAGTGTAGATGTACACGCAGGGTACACACACAGTGTAGATGTACACACAGGGTATACACACACGGTGTAGATGTACACGCAGGGTATACACACACGGTGTATATGTACACGCAGGGTGTACACACACGGTGTATATGTACACGCAGGGTGTACACACACGGTGTATATGTACACACAGGGTACACACACAGTGTAGATGTACACGCAGGGTACACACAGACGGTGTAGATGTACACGCAGGGTGTACACAGACGGTGTAGATGTACATGCAGGGTGTACACACAACGGTGTATATGTACACGCAGGGTGTACACACACGGTGTATATGTACACGCAGGGTGTACACACACGGTGTATATGTACACACAGGGTACACACACAGTGTAGATGTACACGCAGGGTACACACAGACGGTGTAGATGTACACGCAGGGTGTACACACACGGTGTATATGTACACACAGGGTACACACACAGTGTAGATGTACACGCAGGGTACACACAGACGTGTAGATGTACACGCAGGGTGTACACACAGACGGTGTAGATGTACACGCAGGGTGTACACACAGACGATGTAGATGTACACGCAGGGTACACACAGACGATGTAGATGTACACGCAGGGTACACACACAGACGGTGCAGATGTACACGCAGGGTGTACACACAGACGATGTAGATGCCAGCAGGCGAACACGAGGTTCAAATACAAATAAATCAAAGTGTCTAACAGACGAGCTCAGTGATGTCACTCAGGTGAGTTTGTTCTGAAATGCCACCTCAGGTGTTCCTGAGCCGACAGCCACGCTAACCTGACCACGTGTTTACATTCACAGACGTCATCGTCAACATGACGTTAAACATCTAAGAAGAGGAAGAAGGTGTCTCCAATCTTTAAACTGTATCTGTGTTTCTGCAGCAGCTTATGAGACGTTCACTGTCGAGGACGCCGTGGAAACTATCGGCTTCGGACGCTTTCACATCATGCTGTTCGTCATCATGGGGAGCTCCAACGTAAGACACGCTTCCTGCAGTCTGAACAAATCAGCTCCTGCTGCTTCTTCCTCCTCCTCACCCCGTTAACCCAGCTCCCCCCTAGATACAATCTTCTCACCTGGTTCAGGACTCACCTGAGCCAGCCCTAACTATAAGCTTTATCAAAGAGGAAAGTCTTAAATGTGGAGATGGTGTCTGCCTCCTGAACCCAAACTGGAACCTGGTTCCACAGGAGAGGAGCTTGATAGCTGAACGCTCTGGCTCCTAGTCTACTTTTGGAGACTCTAGGAACCACAGGTGCATTCTGGGAGACAGAGCGTTCATGAGCTCTTTCAGATGAGATGGTGCTGGTCTGGATCAGCCTGATAATAAGCAGCTGCAGTAATCCAGCCTAGAAGGAACAAGTGCTGGACTAGGTTTTCGTTAGACAGGATGTTCCTGGTGGTGGTAACCTAGGTGAAAAAAGGCGGGGCTTGAAGTTTGTTTAAAGTGAGAGTTTGATTCATAAACCCAGTAAATGAGCTGAAACTCGTCTGATCGTCTGTGTTGTCTGTGTGTGAGCAGATAGTGGAGGCCATGGAGATCATGCTGCTGGCTGTGGTTTCTCCCGAGATTCGATGTGAGTGGCGTCTGGAAGACTGGCAGGTCGCTCTGGTCTCCACAGTGAGTGATACTGTGATACTGCAGTACTGTGATATACTGCAGTACTGTGATATACTGCAGTACTTGTGATACTGCAGTACTGTGATATACTGCAGTACTTGTGATGTACTGCAGTACTTGTGATGTACTGCAGTACTGTGATATCCTGCAGTACTTGTGATGTACTGCAGTACTTGTGATGTACTGCAGTACTTGTGATATCCTGCAGTACTGTGATGTACTTCAGTACTTGTGATGTACTGCAGTACTTGTGATATCCTGCAGTACTGTGATATCCTGCAGTACTGTGATGTACTGCAGTACTTGTGATGTACTGCAGTACTGTGATGTACTGCAGTACTTGTGATATACTGCAGTACTGTGATACTGACGGAGTGTTTGTCTCAGATGGTGTTTCTTGGCTTCATGGTTTGTGGAGTTCTGTCAGGATACATCGCTGACAGATACGGACGCTGGAAGGTCAGAAACATCTTTAATACTATCAAATATAAACATACTGTGATCACATGGGACCTGAGCCGGTCTCCTGATTGGCTGCCTGTGTGTGTGAGCAGGTGGTGTTTGGAGGATTCGTGTGGAGCGCCTACTTCTCTCTGCTCACCTCATTTGCGCCGTCCTACGGTTGGTTCATCTTCCTGCGCAGCATGGTGGGCTGCGGCGTGGCCGGCGTGTCGCAGGGGTCAGTGCACGCACGTTAACACGCACGTTAACACGCACACATGAACACACATAATAAGTATCAGGTTGTTGTTTCAGGTTTGTGCTGAAGACGGAGTTCATCCCGGAGAAGTACCGAGCGTTCCTGCTGCCTCTGGCGACTGTGAGTCCGCTCAGCACTGAACATCAGGAAGGGGGGCGGGGGTCTTATTGATGGACTCAGGTCTGGGTTCAGGTCCTCTGTCCTGTAAAGACGTGTCAGTGATAAAGTTTGAGCTTTACACAGGCGAGTCTCTGTCTGATGTGTTGAAATCTCCCAGCATGCTCTCTGTCTGCGTGTCAGGTCTTCTGGATGCTGGGCTCCATGCT
>NW_024042581.1:0-20000 GCF_014851395.1 Micropterus salmoides | reverse complement strand
CTCTTTTCTATGGCCAGGCTGTGTTCACTCAGTCTGTATGTTGTCAACATTTTTCTTAGTTTAGGACATTTTATTGTACACAAGTAATTTTCCAGTGTGAATTCTCTTTTTAGGGTCAGATAACTTTGTGATTTACTTTGTGTTTTGGTCGTTTCTTTCCAGTATTCAATATATTTTTCTTTCTGCTTGCTGATAATTTGGTTTGGTCTGCTTGAGTTGGTGTTGCTGTCCTGAGGCTGTTGGGGACTTGTTACTTACTTGTTTCTCTCTCTCTGTCTGTCTGTCTCTCTGTCTTTCCGTCTCTCTCTGTCTCTTTGTCTTTGGATCCCTCAGTTTGTCCCTGAGTCGGCTCGTTACAACGTGTCTGCAGGAAACATTCAGGCGGCTCTAGAAACTCTGCAGAAGATCGCTAAAATGAACGGGGCGTCTCTTCCTCCGGGTCGACTGGTGGAGCCGGCTGTGGTGAGTTCACCTTCAGCGGCCACGCCCGACCTCCCTCCCTGATTCTGGGTGAAACGATTCCACAGAGAGTTTTCTAATGACTCCAGGAATCCTGAAGAACAAGCTCAGCCTGTTGGACTGCTGCTGGAAACCATTAAGCCAGCCTGTATTTAGGTTAAACCTTCATCTGAAGCGGGTCACAGACGGGCCTTTGTGTCTGTTCAGCATATTTAATTACACGTCCTTTGTGTTTCCCTGTTGTCCTGATGATGATGATGCAGGTGAGGTCATGTGATCTGGGTGTTTGTGTTGCAGAAAGAGCGAGGCAGCTGGAGGATTCTGCTCAGTCCGGTCTTCAGGAGGACGACCTTACTGCTCTGGTACTCATGGTAAGGTGGTCTGGCCTCGTGTTCACTGATCATGAGAGGGAGACGTGGACCAGCATGTAGCCAAGGTCCAGACAGGAAGCAGGAAAGAGTCAGATGACGATTATTTGGTGAACTGCAGCGTTACTCTAGTTCACTGAAAGTTCCCTGGTGATCCCAGTGACGCGCCGTCAGCTCTGAGGAGACCTGCACCTCCTAAAGTTAGTTATTTCAGATAAACACGGATTCTGACCGCCATCTTTCCCCCATCAGGTTCGTGGCGTCCTTCGCCTACTACGGCTCGGTGCTGAGCAGCTCGGAGCTGCTGGAGAAGAACTTGCTGTGTGTGACGGACGCAGATCAGGAGCATCAGATCAAACACCGCCAGCAGGACGGACTGTGCTACTGCATCCCCTTCGCTCTCAGCGACTACCAGACGCTGCTCATCAGCTCGCTGGGAGAGGTCGCACGTAAGTGATCCGTTTCTGACCTCTAACAGGTGAATCACCCTGATTAACTGGTTACCATGGCACCTCTCAGTGGGTGGGATATGTCGGGCAGCAGATCTCAGTCCAGTCCAGCATCTGTGGGATGTACTGGACAAACAAGTCCGATCCAACTTACAGGACTTAAAGGATCTGCTGCTAACGTCTTGGTGTCAGATATCAGAGCACTCCTTCAGAGGTCTAGTGGAGACCTGGTAAACGGCTCCAGATCACAGTAGAACCTGGTCATTTACTGTCCGCCATTTTATTGGCGACACAATATGGAATATACACTGCTCAAAAAAATAAAGGGAACACTTAAACAACACAGTGTAACTCCAAGTCAATCACATTCCTGTGAAATCAAACTGTCCACTTAGGAAGCAACACTGATTGACAATCAATTTCACATGCTGTTGTGCAACTGGAAAAGACAACAGGTGGAAATTATAGGCAATTAGCAAGACACCCCCGATAAAGGAGTGGTTCTGCAGGTGGTGACCACAGACCACTTCTCAGTTCCTGTGCTTCCTGGCTGATGTTTTGGCGCTGCTTTCACTCTAGTGGTAGCACGAGACGGAGTCTACAACCCACACAAGTGGCTCAGGTAGTGCAGCTCATCCAGGATGGCACATCAATGCGAGCTGTGGCAAGAAGGTTTGCTGTGTCTGTCAGCGTAGCGTCCAGAGCACGGAGGCGCTACCAGGAGACAGGCCAGTACATCAGGAGACGTGGAGGAGGCCGTAGGAGGGCAATGACCCAGCAGCAGGACCGCTACCTCCGCCTTTGTGCAAGGAGGAGCAGGAGGAGCACTGCCAGAGCCCTGCAAAATGACCTCCAGCAGGCCACAAATGTGCACGTGTCTGCTCAAACGGTCAGAAACAGACTCCATGAGGGTGGTACGAGGGCCCGACGTCCACAGGAGGGGGTTGTGCTTACAGCCCAACACCGTGCAGGACGTTCGCCAGAGAACACCAAGATTGGCAAATTCGCCACTGGCGCCCTGTGCTCTTCACAGATGAAAGCAGGTTCACACTGAGCACATGTGACAGACGTGACAGAGTCTGGAGACGCTGTGGAGAACGTTCTGCTGCCTGCAACATCCTCCAGCATGACCGGTTTGGAGGTGGGTCAGTAATGGTGTGGGGTGGCATTTCTTTGGGGGGCCGCACAGCCCTCCATGTGCTCGCCAGAGGTAGCCTGACTGCCATTAGGTACCGAGATGAGATCCTCAGACCCCTTGTGAGACCATATGCTGGTGCGGTTGGCCCTGGGTTCCTCCTAATGCAACACAATGCTAGACCTCATGTGGCTGGAGTGTGTCAACAGTTCCTGCAAGAGGAAGGCATTGATGCTATGGACCGGCCCGCCCGTTCCCCAGACCTGAATCCAACTGAGCACATCTGGGACATCATGTCTCGCTCCATCCACCAACGCCACGTTGCACCACAGACTGCTTTAGTCCAGGTCTGGGAGGAGGTCCCTCAGGAGACCATCCGCCACCTCATCAGGAGCCCAGGCGTTGTAGGGAGGTCATGCAGGCACGTGGAGGCCACAAACACTACTGAGCCTCATTTTGACTTGTTTTAAGGACATCAAAGTTGGATCGGCCTGTAGTTTGGTTTTCCACTTTGATTTTGAGTGTGACTCCAAATCCAGACCTCCATGGGTTGATAATTTGATTTCCATGATAATTTTTGTGTGATTTTGTTGTCAGCGTATTCAACTATATAAAGAAAGGAGTATTTAATGAGATTATTTCATTCATTCAGATCTAGGATGTGTTATTTTAGTGTTCCCTTTATTTCTTTGAGCAGTGCATTATTTTCCTGAATGAGTAAATGAGCCAGTATGATATTTCTGTCTCAGTGGGTTAATTGTGTGCTCTGGATCTACTTTTAGGACTTGTGTGCTAATGTTAGGGTTCCAGTGTGGCACAGACCTGATCCTCTCCTCTTCTGTCCCCCCAGTGGTCCCGTTAAACATCTGCATGCTGAACATCTGGGGACGGAAGATCAGTCTGATGGTGCTGCAGCTGCTGTCGGCCATTTTGTTCATGTTGGTCAACATCTGCACCACCATGTAAGAACTTTAGAGACGACTTCTGGAAACAGGTTTATAAAGTCCTCCCGTCTCACTGTGTGCAGGTTTATGAGGACCTCCTGTGTGACTGGGTCCAGGTTTATGTGGTCCTTGAGTCTAACTGGGTCCAGGTTTATAAAGACCTCCTGTCCCTGTTTATCTCTCCAGGTTTGGGTTCACGGTGTTGCTGTTCCTGCTCCGGTCTCTGGTCTCCATGAACTTTAATGTGGTTTATATTTACACCGCTGAGGTAAGTCTAAGTCTGCTGGTTTTAGTGGAGGTGTGTATTGATCCAGGTCTCAGGTAACAGGTGTTCTTTGTCTCTCAGGTGTATCCCACTGTGGCTCGGTCTCTGGGGATGGGCTTCTGTACGTCGTTCAGTCGTATCGGAGGAATGATCGCTCCGTTCATCGCTCAGGTGGGTTCACCGTCCTGACCAGAATCCCCTCAGGTGAGTCTTCAGGTGTTTCTGCTGCTGACGTCACTCTGTGTGTCCTTCAGGTGTTGATGTCTCAGTCAGTGATTCAGGCTCTCACTCCGTTCGCTGTGGCCTGTGGAGTCTGCGCTATCGGAAACTTTCTGCTGCCTATAGAAACTAAAGGACGAGCTCTGCTGGTGAGAAACGCATCGCTGTTTCTTCTTTGTACAAAACTTTATTTTAACTTTGTACAAACTTTATTTCCTCTTTGTACAAACTTTATACAAACTTTATTTTAACTTTGTACAAACTTTATTTTAACTTTGTACAAACTTTATTTCCTCTTTGTACAAACTTTATACAAACTTTATTTTAACTTTGTACAAACTGTATTTCCTCTTTGTACAAACTGTATTTCCTCTTTGTACAAACTTTATTTTAACTTTGTACAAACTTTATTTTAACTTTGTACAAACTGTATTTCCCCTTTGTACAAACTTTATACAAACTTTATTTCAACCTTGTACAAACTGTATTTCCTCTTTGTACAAACTTTATACAAACTTTATTTCAACCTTGTACAAACTTTATTTCCTCTTGGGACAAACTTTATTTCCTCTTGGGACAAACTTTATTTTAACTTTGTACAAACTTTTTTTTAACTTTATTTCCTCTTTGTACAAACTTTATTTCCTCTTTGTACAAACTTTATTTTAACTTTGTACAAACTTTTTTTTAACTTTATTTCCTCTTTGTACAAACTTTATTTCCTCTTTGTACAAACTTTATTTTAACTTTGTACAAACTTTTTTTTAACTTTATTTCCTCTTTGTACAAACTTTATTTTAACTTTTCCTCTTTGTACAAACTTTATTTTAACTTTGTACAAACTTTATTTCCTCTTTGTACAAACTTTATTTTTACTTTGTACAAACTTTTTTTTAACTTTATTTCCTCTTTGTACAAACTTTATTTTAACTTTTCCTCTTTGTACAAACTTTATTTCCTCTTTGTACAAACTTTATTTCCTCTTTGTACAAACTTTATTTTAACTTTGTACAAACTTTTTTTTAACTTTATTTCCTCTTTGTACAAACTTTATTTTAACTTTTCCTCTTTGTACAAACTTTATTTCCTCTTTGGACAAACTTTATTTCCTCTTGGACAAACTTTATTTTAACTTTGTTTCCCCTTTGTACAAACTTTGTTTTCTCTTTGTACAAACTTTATTTTAACTTTTCCTCTTTGTACAAACTTTATTTTAACTTTATTTCCTCTTTGTACAAACTTTATTTTAACTTTGTTTCCCCTTTGTACAAACTTTGTTTTCTCTTTGTACAAACTTTATTTGAACTTTTCCTCTTTTACAAACTTTATTTTAACTTTGTTTCCTCTTTGTACAAACTTTATTTTAGTTTTATTTTAACTTTGTACAAACTTTGTACAAACTGTATTTCCTCTTTGTAAAAACTGTATTTCCTCTTTGTACAAACTTTATACAAACTTTATACAAACTTTATTTCAACAATGTACAAACTTTATTTCCTCTTTGTACAAACTTTATTTTAACTTTGTACAAACTTTATTTCCTCTTTGTACAAACTGTATTTCCTCTTTGTACAAACTTTATTTCCTCTTTGTACAAACTTTATTTTAACTTTGTTTCCTCTTTGGACAAACTTTATTTTAACTTTTCCTCTTTGTACAAACTTTATTTTAACTTTATACAAACTGTATTTCCTCTTTGTACAAACTTTATTTTAACTTTGTACAAACTGTATTTCCCCTTTGTACAAACTTTATACAAACTTTATTTCAACCTTGTACAAACTGTATTTCCTCTTTGTACAAACTTTATACAAACTTTATTTCAACCTTGTACAAACTTTATACAAACTTTATTTCAACCTTGTACAAACTGTATTTCCTCTTTGTACAAACTTTATACAAACTTTATTTCAACCTTGTACAAACTTTATTTCCTCTTGGGACAAACTTTATTTCCTCTTGGGACAAACTTTATTTTAACTTTGTACAAACTTTTTTTTAACTTTATTTCCTCTTTGTACAAACTTTATTTCCTCTTTGTACAAACTTTATTTTAACTTTGTACAAACTTTTTTTAACTTTATTTCCTCTTTGTACAAACTTTATTTCCTCTTTGTACAAACTTTATTTTAACTTTGTACAAACTTTTTTTTAACTTTATTTCCTCTTTGTACAAACTTTATTTTAACTTTTCCTCTTTGTACAAACTTTATTTTAACTTTGTACAAACTTTATTTCCTCTTTGTACAAACTTTATTTCCTCTTTGTACAAACTTTATTTTTACTTTGTACAAACTTTTTTTTAACTTTATTTCCTCTTTGTACAAACTTTATTTTAACTTTTCCTCTTTGTACAAACTTTATTTCCTCTTTGTACAAACTTTATTTCCTCTTTGTACAAACTTTATTTTAACTTTATTTCCTCTTTGTACAAACTTTATTTTAACTTTTCCTCTTTGTACAAACTTTATTTCCTCTTTGGACAAACTTTATTTCCTCTTGGACAAACTTTATTTTAACTTTGTTTCCCCTTTGTACAAACTTTGTTTTCTCTTTGTACAAACTTTATTTTAACTTTTCCTCTTTGTACAAACTTTATTTTAACTTTATTTCCTCTTTGTACAAACTTTATTTTAACTTTGTTTCCCCTTTGTACAAACTTTGTTTTCTCTTTGTACAAACTTTATTTGAACTTTTCCTCTTTTACAAACTTTATTTTAACTTTGTTTCCTCTTTGTACAAACTTTATTTTAGTTTTATTTTAACTTTGTACAAACTTTGTACAAACTGTATTTCCTCTTTGTAAAACTGTATTTCCTCTTTGTACAAACTTTATACAAACTTTATACAAACTTTATTTCAACAATGTACAAACTTTATTTCCTCTTTGTACAAACTTTATTTTAACTTTGTACAAACTTTTTTTTAACTTTATTTCCTCTTTGGACAAACTTTATTTTCTCTTTGGACAAACTTTATTTTAACTTTGTTTCCTCTTTGGACAAACTTTATTTTAACTTTCCTCTTTGTACAAACTTTATTTTAACTTTATACAAACTTTATTTCCTCTTTGTACAAACTTTATTTTAACTTTGTACAAACTTTATTTCCTCTTTGTACAAACTTTATTTTAACTTTGTACAAACTTTATTTTAACTTTGTACAAACTTTATTTCCTCTTTGTACAAACTTTATTTTAACTTTGTACAAACTTTTTTTTAACTTTGTTTTCTTCTTGTACAAACTTTATTTTAACTTTTTCCAAACTTTATTTAAACTTTGTACAAACCTTTTTAACTTTGTTTCCTCTTCCTGCAAACTGTATTTTAACTTTTTTCCTCTTTGTACAAACCTTATTTTAACTTTAATTTAACTTTGTTTATTCCTCTTTTTTTCAGCAAAACTCCTGATGACTTCTCCAAACAAAGTGTCTGTTACTGTTTGTCGTTTTATCGTTGTTAAGTCTGAAATATGAAGATATTAAATGTGTTACTGACATCAGCTTGTCCTGTTCATCATTACGAGACATCGAACCCACTCTGCTGGATGTTTCTCAGACGTTTGTGACTGAGTGTGAGAATGTGGGGAGGTGATTGACATGGTGTTAGAGGCTGCTCCTGGCTCTGATTTGTTGTTTTGATCATCAGGAGCCTGATCACCTGTCTCGGGTACTGCAGTCAGAATACAGGGACAGTTTCAGCAAATATAACCGTCATTTCTTTCTCTGCTGCAGCTTTAAAGTGTTTTTTAAAATGTTTTTTAGATTTTCTTTTACAGACCCAATAGATTTCTAAATATAGTGCTCTACCAATGGTTCAGATATTGCCTATGATGAAAAGACCAAATACATGTAAATATAAAAAAAACGTTAGAAAACATCAAGTAACATGGTTCATTTTTGCGGAAATAAATACAAACATACAGTAAAAAATCATTGTGATATAATGTTTTTATAAATATATATGAATATGATATTAAATGTGAATGTTTTTGAGTCATTTTATTTCACAAAAATTGTAAATTTATTATCTTCATCACTACCTGTAAATGACAACTCAACCGTTTTGGTCCAGCAGGTTTCTAAACATTACAAAATCATAATATGCTGAAATAATTTCATAATGTCTACAAGAAAGAAGTTTAGAATTTTGTAGTAAGTACTCAGTGGAGGCTTTGCTGTAACGAGGTGAACTGAAAAAGCTTACCTTCCAAAGACACAGTACAACAAAACTAGTACACCAGGACATTAAAGGGGGATTATGACATGTTGACTGACCTGATGATGGCGCTACAGTTCATCCTGAGGGGGGACATGAAGGTCTGAAGCACATTTAATCACTATCCATCCAACAGAGAGCCCTACAGTCAGACATCAACACCACCTGCAGAGAATAAACCCTGTTATTCAGGTCAGACGATGCAGGAGCTTCAGTGTAGTGGCTCTGACAGCCTGATGGTGGCACTGCTGAGTCTGCAGACGAGGATGATCTCTGGCTCCTGAACTGCTTACCTTAATCCCATTAGCTCAGACACTCAGATTACAGATTACTGTCTGTCCACAGGGGGCGGGCCTCCATTGACCCCGCCCCCTGACCTCAGACTGTGTGTGTGTGTGTGATTAAAGTGGATTTAGACGTTGACTGGCAGCAGATGAAGATGGACGGCAGCTCTGAGAGACGTGAGTACTGATTTACCTCTGAACATTAGATCTGTGATTCAGCAGATCAGTTTACTCACAGGGTCAGGGTCTTTAATAAACCTGTTCTAGATCAGTTTACTCACAGGGTCAGGGTCTTTAATAAACCTGTTCTAGATCAGTTTACTGACAGGGTCAGGGTCTTTAATAAACCTGTTCTAGATCTGCTGACAGGACCAGGGTCTTTAATAAACCTAGATCAGTTTACTGACAGGGTCAGGGTCTCGTCCTCCTGTCCTGGCAGATCGTGTTCCAGGTCTGTTCTTCACCTTTAGAGGTAGAAACATTAACAGGATTCTGTATTGTCTCATTTACTCTAGTAATAATATTAAATATTATAAATACACAGAAGAAACATACTGCCTCTCGTCATTACTTTGTGTTTCATTTTTACTGGTTTGTGTCGTTGGCCTGAGTTCCTGTTCTGGTTCTGGTCTCTGTGAGTCTGCCTGAAGGACTGTGTGTGTGTGCGTTGGTGCTTGGTACTGATGGATCTGTTCTGAATGAACCTCTTTGTTTCTGTTCACACTGACTGTGAACATGTCGGTCATGTGACCTGGACACAGTGACTTCATTATGACACGTGCTAAAAGCTGCAGCTGCCAGCTGCACGTCAGGAAGCAAAAGTTGTTTCCAGAATTTTGTAGTTGAATCTCAGCTCAAGGTCCACTAGCTTTTGACCGAATCACACCGTCTTCAACTGCAGACTGTTTGAGCTGCTGTTATTTAAGGTTGGATGATGTTTAAAGACATCAGACTGAGTTACCTTTTCAGGTGTTCTGATGAAACAGATACCACCATGTTAGAAGTCTAAGCACTCAGGATTACAGTACAGACATGTTATCATCAAGAAGTACTACTACTCCTAATACGCATAATATTTTATCAGTTGATCACAGATGCTTCATATGTTATATTTAACTAATAATCCAGCTATTCAATGAATGTCTGCTGTAAAAATTACAATATCTAGTATTGTAGAAAGTCATAAAGTGAAAATATTCAATTGATAAAGAAAAGTAAAAGTACGTCACATTTGTACTTCAGAAAATCCATTTCTGTTGCTCCTGTGGACAGAACAGGTGTGTTTTAAATGACAGAGCAGGACGTCTGGACGTCGTCTTTATTACATGTTTGACTGGTTCATGAATGTGAAGCAGCATTTTAATGTTGTGAACACAAATTCTCTTCCCCTTGATGTTCGCAGTAGCGACTGTTTGTTGACTTTTAAAACGCGTCTTAAGACACATCTTTTTATACAAGCTTTTTTATAACATGTTGTACTGAGTTTTTAATGCATTTTATCTGTATGCGGCTTGTTTGTTGTGTGTATTGTTTTATGCAGTGATGAGTGATGAGTGAGGTGACCTTGGGTGTTATGAAAGGCGCCATTAAATAAGATGCATTATTATTATTATTATTATTATTAGATACTTTCTGTTGTTGGGTAGTAGAAGTACCTGAAAGTAGGTTAATGGTTCAGTTTATTGATCCATTACAACATAAAAAGTACTGACAAAGCAACGCTGATACAAAATACAGGAAATAAATACCCATATATACTACAGTATGTAGCAGTACTGTGTAAAAGTACTGCAATTGAGTACATGTACATAATTACCTTAACAGATCTGTGCAACGTTTCAGGGTGAATCTTCTCTCTGACGACCTGGAGTCTGCCAGTGACATTATCAGCAGGTGACTCCCTTCCCATGGTGCCCTGCAGCCTCCGGGGTCGCCATGGGAGACGAGTCTTACCCAGAATGCCGAGCTCAGGAGCTGTTTGACGAGTTTGTGTCGGCGTCGACCTGCAGGGCGACGCTGAGGTCCTTCAGCCAGCTGTGTGACCATCTGCAGCTGGACCAGAGCGCCGCCGAGAGGCCTCTGTACCGGACCATCAAGTGCCGCCTCAACTACTGGAGGGCCAACGCTCTGTGGGCCAAACTGGACCGAAGGGCCGGCCAGCAGGAGTACCAGAGGGCCCGGGTCTGCAGCAACACCACCGTATGTTCATATATGCTGTGGTGACATCACAGTGATGTCACTGCAGGTGTAAAGGTGCTGCTAAGTTCCTTTTTTCGAGGCTAACCGTCTCGTTTAAAATAAAGTAGAGCAACCAGTTAGCTTTGATCAGGGAACTATAAATTAGTAGAACAGCCCTTTAAGAAAACCACTGAGGGCCTCTGATTGGTCACCTGATGTCTTCTCTCTCTCTGATTGGTCAGTGCGTGATTATCGGGGCGGGGCCCTGTGGTTTGAGGACGGCGGTGGAGCTGAGCTTCATGGGAGCTCGGGTGGTGCTGCTGGAGAAGAGAGACTCCTTCTCCAGGAACAACGTGCTCCACCTGTGGCCCTTCACCATCCACGACCTGCGGGGCCTCGGGGCCAAAAAGTTCTACGGGAAGTTCTGTGCCGGCTCCATCGACCACATCAGTGAGTCTGTGATCCGTCACTCTTGTACGATCTGAACAGCTGGATCCTCCAAACAGCACCACCTGTTTCCTGTCTGCAGGTATCCGTCAGCTGCAGCTGGTCCTCTTGAAGGTCGCCTTACTGCTAGGGGTCCAAGTCCACGTCAACGTGGAGTTTAAGAACCTGGTGGAGCCGCCGGAGGATCAGCACAGGCACAGTGAGAACATTGGTTCTTTTGATCAGCAGCTGGTTTCTGGGATTGATTATTAAAACTAGAGAAAACTTTCTGCAGCTTAAGAGTTAAAACTGTCAGGTGACCTGTTCAGTTGAAGAGTAAGAGATGTAAGCAAGCTCTTTGTCTACCTGCTTCCTTTTTCACCCACGTACCTGTCTGCATGTCCACCTGTCTGCAGAGGTGGGCTGGAGGATGGAGGTGAGTCCAAAGTCTCATCCTCTCAATCAGCTGGAGTTTGATGTCATCATTGGAGCAGACGGACGCAGGAACACACTACCAGGTACGCCGACATCCTGAAGTCCAGCTTACTCTGGTGAAAGCTAAGAAAGACTCGACTGCTGAGTCTGAAGTCAGGGACAGACACGGCTGAAGAGGATAAACCCTCTGACTGTCTCTCAACGTGACCTTTTGGAGTATTCTATCTTGCTCAAGAAATATTTATGTTTTCATGTTAAATTCAGTCTTATAATCTGATATGATTACAGTGTTAAGAACAGTAAACTTAAAACCTTCCCCCTGACAGTGGTCCCAGTAATCTCCCTTTAACCGTCTGAACAGGTTTCAGGCGTAAAGAATTCAGAGGGAAGCTGGCCATCGCCATCACAGCCAACTTTAAAAACAGAAACACCACCGCTGAGGCCAAAGTGGAGGAGATCAGCGGGGTGGCTTTCATCTTCAACCAGAGGTTCTTTCAGGAACTACGGCAGGAAACTGGTATGACATCATATCCTGTCCGGTTTCATGTGCTGAGGAACAGAAATGTATTAACCATCATGTTCTTACATTTCTTTCAGGGATCGATCTGGAGAACATTGTGTACTACAAAGATGACACTCACTACTTTGTAATGACGGCAAAGAAACAGAGTCTGTTGGAGAAGGGGGTCATCATCCAGGTAAACTCACACACCTAGAACAGAGCAACACAGACTGAGAGAACAGAGACGAGATCAGAGAAAAATCGAGCATGCCGTTAGATCAGGCAGGCAACGAAATCAAGCTCAGCTCTCAATCATAGGATAGGAGCCCATGTCATGTCAAGCCCACATCAGCTGACAGCTCAGCTGATTTCCCTCCTAGCATTCATTGGCAAAGCCATACAAGGCGCCGAATTTAAGCCACCAGCCTGCTTGTAACCCGCCGCCTCCAAGCCACATGCTCCGATAGGCATGTGGAAGGGCAGGGAGGTGCTCTCCCCGCCTCAGGGATGACGTCCCAGAACAGTCACAACGCCAAACTACTGCAAGCAAATAAAGTGTTTGATGAAGTTCTGACTGAAATACCTGGTCCTCCTCCATCAGGATTTTGCAGACACCGCGCAGCTCCTCTCTCGTGGGAACGTAGATCAGAATGCGTTGCAAGCATATGCCCGCGAGGCAGCCAACTTCTCCACCAATCACCAGCTGCCATCGCTGGACTTCGCCATAAATCACTACGGTCAGCCGGACGTCGCCATGTTCGATTTCACCTGCATGTACGCATCAGAGAACGCCGCAATGGTTCGTCAGCGACACGGACACCAGCTGCTGGTCACACTTGTGGGGGACAGTCTGCTGGAGGTGAGACAGGTGGAGAGACAGTCAAAAGAGACTCATAAAAGTTCAAAAATTAAATTCTGAGGTGATTATGTGTGTGCGTCCTTCCTCCTGTCTGTCTTCCTGTCTGTCTTCCTCTCTGTCCTCCTGTCTGTCTTCCTGTCTGTCTTCCTCTTTGTCCTCCTGTCTATCCTCCGGTCTGTCCTCCTCTATGTCTTCCTCTCTGTCCTCCTGTCTGTCTATCCTCCTGTCTGTCCTCCTGTCTGTCTTCCTGCCTGTCCTCTTGTATGTCCTGCTGTCTGTCCTCCTGTGTGTCCTGCTGTCTGTCTTCCTGTCTGTCTTCCTGTCTGTCCTCCTGTCTGTCTTTCTGTCTGTCCTCTTGTGTGTCCTCCTCTCTGTCCTGCTGTCTGTCTTCCTGTCTGTCCTGCTGTATGTCTTCTTCTCTGTCCTGCTCTCTGTCTTCCTGTCTGTCCTCCTGCCTTTCCTGCTCTCTGTCTTCCTGTCTATCCTGCTGTCTGTCTTCCTGTCTGTACTGCTGTCTCTCCTCCTGTCTGTCCTGCTCTCTGTCTTCCTGTCTGTCCTCCTGCCTGTCCTGCTCTCTGTCTTCCTGTCTGTCCTGCTGTCTGTCTTCCTCTCTGTACTGCTGTCTGTCCTCCTGTCTGTTTGTCTTCCTGTCTGTCCTCCTGCCTGTCCTGCTGTCTGTCTTCCTGTCTGTCTTCCTCTCTGTCCTGCTGTCTGTCTTCTTGTCTGTCCTCCTGTCTGTCTTCCTGTCTGTCCTCTTGTGTGTCCTCCTGCCTGTCCTGCTTTCTGTCTTCCTCTCTGTCCTCTTGTGTGTCCTCCTGCCTGTCCTGCTGTCTGTCTTCCTCTCTGTCCTGCTGTCTGTCTTCTTGTCTGTCTTCCTGTCTGTCCTCCTGCCTGTCCTGCTCTCTGTCTTCCTGTCTGTCCTGCTGTCTGTCTTCCTCTCTGTACTGCTGTCTCTCCTCCTGTCTGTCCTGCTCTCTGTCTTCCTGTCTGTCCTGCTGTCTGTCTTCCTCTCTGTACTGCTGTCTCTCCTCCTGTCTGTCTGTCTTCCTGTCTGTCCTCTTGTGTGTCCTCCTGCCTGTCCTGCTTTCTGTCTTCCTCTCTGTCCTCTTGTGTGTCCTCCTGTCTGTCCTGCTGTCTATCTTCCTGTCTGTCTTCCTGCCTGTCCTCCTGCCTGTCCTGCTGTCTGTCTTCCTCTCTGTCCTGCTGTCTGTCTTCTTGTCTGTCTTCCTGTCTGTCCTGCTGTCTGTCTTCCTCTCTGTACTGCTGTCTCTCCTCCTGTCTGTCCTGCTCTCTGTCTTCCTGTCTGTCCTCCTGCCTGTCCTGCTCTCTGTCTTCCTGTCTGTCCTGCTGTCTGTCTTCCTCTCTGTACTGCTGTCTCTCCTCCTCTCTGTCCTCCTGTCTGTCCTGCTGTCTGTCTTCCTCTCTGTCCTCCTGTCTGTCTGCAGCCCTTCTGGCCGATGGGGACAGGAATAGCTCGAGGGTTTCTGGCAGCTCTGGATTCAGCCTGGATGATACGAAGTTGGGCCCAAGGCGGAGCTCCTCTGGACATCCTGGCAGACAGGTAAACAGTACATGCACACCTGAACATGAAACACCTGCTGCTATCAGAGACAGGTGATCTGTGGTCCGGTAGTGCCGACATGTCTGTATCTCTGTCCCTCAGAGAGAGTGTGTACCGTCTCCTCGCTCAGACGACTCCAGAAAACCTGCAGAAGAACTTCAGTCTGTTTACAGTCGATCCAGCGACCAGATACCTGAACATCAACCGTTTGCTCACAACACCTGCTCAGGCACACACGCATCACTTTCACACTCATGTCCTGGAGATGTACCGTAACCACTACCTGCCTAATCCTGAACCCTAACCAGGTCTTTACTCTAAAGTTGGAGTGGTTTTCTTCTTCTTACAGGTGAGACATCTGGTGGACACTGGAGAAGAGGCGGGGCTAAACACAGACTGTGGTGACATCACCCGTGTGCCGTCACCCAGATTCCCCAGACAGAGTGAGTTCAGGTCGTCTTCCTGTTTGTTACAACTCGCACTTTAGTTTCAGTAACGCTGTTATATCTCGTCCTCTCTGATAGGTTCTTTCTCTCAGTCCAATAAGCTGCTGAGTTGGTGTCAGGAGCAGACTCGTGGTTATCGCGGTGTTGACGTTAGAGACCTGACTACTTCCTGGAAGAGTGGCCTCGCTCTCTGTGCCCTGATTCATCGATATCGACCTGATCTGATGTAAAACTGATAATCAGCTGATAAAGATAATTCACTGAAACTGATCAAACTTCCCATCTTTCCGTCTTCACATGTTCTTGACATGTCGTCTGCCTGACTTCCTGTCTGTCCTCAGTGACTTTGAGTCTCTGGATGAGTCGTCGGTGGAAGAAAACACTCGTCTGGGCTTCGACGTGGCTGAACGGGAGTTTGGGATTTCTCCTCTGATGACGGTGGAAGAAATGTCGTCTGTAGGAGAACCGGACTCTCTGTCTGTGGTGATGTACCTGAGTCAGTTCTACCAGCTGCTCAAAGACACACCGCCCCCTGCTGGTGAGACTCCACATCTCCTGAAATCACACTGGACAAGACTGTTTAACCCAAAAAAGAAAAAGTGAAAACAGACTAATGATAAAACAAGTCCTGCACGCAGACAGTGATTCTAAACAAAGAGAAAATACTGTTGAAAGAACAGATTGAAACTTAAAAAGTTAGACTTCCACGACTTCCTGAGCTGCCTGTGTGACGTTTAAGCTCCCAAGTGCCTTCCCTCCCGCTCCCCTACAGCGCCAACAGTGTGCAACGCTAGCTAACATTAGCTTAGAAATGGAGTGCGCTAACGTCAATAAACAACCGCCACCCACCACAACACAGCGTACGACGTCAAAGCTAACCTTGTGAAATACACTGTGGCTTTAGCTGGCACCATGCAGCATGGCTGGGTTGCAGCTAGCTGGCTAGCCTTAGTTTGTTTGCTAGCTAACATTATCGCTAGCAAAATACTGTCTTGAGTGCATAATTGAGGTGGGTTAGGTCCAAGCTCGGCTCGTGCAGCTCTTCCTGGGCCCATCGTAGCGGTGGCGTTTGGTCCGGCTGGTCTGGTGCTCAGAAGAAGTCTGTGGCGGTCTTAGGGTCCGCTGCTCTAAATCCAATTCCTGCGCTTCCTTTTCCGACGTTGACCAGTGTACTTCTGTCCCACACAGCCCTGGCCCAATTTAACCCATGAAAATCAACAATAGCTTTCTACTAGCTCAGAGCGATGCAAGGCCGGGCCAACCTTAGCTTAGCTTAGCTTACAGTTAGCTAGTTGGCTAACTTTTGGCTTTAAGAAAAAAGACATTTAATCGAATAAAAACTTACAGAAAAAGACTGAAGAAGACTGTAAAATTTGTGCAAAACATTCCTTAGCAAAGAAAAAGACAAAAGACTCCAAATTAGTCTTAAAAATTATTTTTGTTATTATTATTATTAAAACAGTTTTCAGTGAGGAACTGCACAGATTCAAAGACTGATCTGAGATAAAAGCAGGTCCAACATGTAGACTTCCTCAGCATGTGATAAGATGATGATTCCCCTCTTGTTCAGTTTCAGGTTGTCTGAGTCAGAGTTCTGACCTGAGATCAGCTCTCATCACTCCGGCCTCCCTCCTCAGCAGACTGGGACTCAGCCCATCCAGAAAGAGGAACCCAAAGGTCTCTGTGGTTCTTCATCATTCTCAAGTTCGTTATTTGTCACATGCACAACATGTTCTCCTCAACAATGCTCATGCTAAACAGTGGTGCCCTTTGCACAGTAGTGCTGGGATGATGATGATGATGATGATGATGATGTAGTACATGTTAGTTTAACAGTTGTAGTATAATATAAATACGTGTACTGTGATGTGTGCAGGTCTAAACAGGTAGGTCCCTGTTGAGCCTGCTCTGTCTGCCTTTGTGGTGGTGTTGCTGTGGCAAGTCCAGGTCAGGTCCTCGCTGATGTGGACCCAAAGGAACATAAAGCTTTTGATCCTCCCCACGATATCCCGCTGAGGGAAAGGGGGAATGTCTGTCCCTGTTGTCCACAATCAGCTCCTTTGTTTTGCTGACGTTGAGATGGAAGTTCAGGATCCAGTCACAGGGGGCACTGTGGAGTCCCAGGTCTCTGAGCTTGGTGACAAGCTCGGAGCCCACAGAGGTGTGAACTGTCCAGCTGGGAGTCTGGGGGGTTAGGGTGGAGGTGTCGTGAGTCAGGGAGGGAGGAGGTGATGAAGGTTTTGACTAACCCCTCAAAGCACTTCATGATGGTGGAGGTGAGGGCTGCTGGGTGGAAGTCGGTCAGAGTGGTCGGGACCTTTTGGGGACAATGGTAGTAGGTCTTTAAACATGGGGACAACAGACCGGAGCAGTGACGGATTGGAAACGTCTGTGAAGACCTCCAACCGTTGAGAGCTCGGCCAGGTATGCCATCAGGTCCAGGTGACTTGTTTGATGCTGTTGAAGGATCTACACACGTCGGCGGGCAGGGGTCCGGGGTCGGGGGCCTTTGTTCCTCCTTCTTGTTTGTGGATTGTGGTTAAAAGTGTTGTTGTGGATGATATGACAGACAAATATGGCGCTCGAGACAGCCTCAGTCTGTCTTTCTGTCCTGTTTGCTGTTAACCTCTGGGCGTCTCTACAGGAGCAGAAAGACGCTCGGGGTAAAAGGAGGAAGACCAGCGGGCCGTGTCGAGAGCAGCAGGAGGTCAGTGTTCCACCACAGTTTGTTTCTTATGACAAAAGATTCACAAAGAAAAAACCTTTGAATTAAAGAAAAGGTTTACAAGATGGAAAGAAAATGAACAAAAAGAAACGTTTTAAATGAATAAATGCAGCGATGAGAGGAACTCTTCTGAACCACAAATATATTCCCAGATTTAGTGCTCAGGTCAGTGTTCGGCTTCATGAAGATAAAGGTCAGCTGTTCGTCTCCATGTTTCCTGTTTAAATAAAGTTTTTGTTTCCAGTCATGTGACCGCAACGGGGATGTCGACCGCCAGGAGTATGAAGAGGCGTTTGTGGGCGGGTCCAGTCGCTCCAGAGTGCGTCTGATGGCCAATCAGCTGCAGGCGAAGCTGGACGAGAGCTCTACTTCCTGCAGGAGTTCTTCTTCTGCTGCTGCAGCTTTACGCCGCCAGGTGAGGTCACAGCGACGTCACACAGACAGGTGTCTGATCCAGGATCAATAATATTTCACCTCCAGCCCATCAGATCAGGCTGCTGCAGTTTATTTAATGAATGTTTGAGTGTGTGACAGCGTCAGAGTCCTGCAGCTGATTTATTGAGCTATCAGACAGCAGCTGTAAAAGCTCTAGATGTCACATCACAGATAAGAATGATTTGATCATTGATAACGCTGTGTGTGACTCCGGCCAGCAGGGGGAGCTGTTGTCCAGCCTTTCCCCCCCGCCACAGTCTCCGGACCCTCAGCCGGCTGCAGATCCGCTTCACACGTCGTCATGGAGACCGGTAAAGATTGGTAGTCAGTAGAAACCAGTAGAAACAGATGAAGCCTCGTTCTTCTCCTCTCTGCTCAGTGACCTCACCTGTCAGATGAAAATTTAAAGTCTCAGAAACATTTAACCTTTCAGCTCTGAGCTCAGGATGAGCTTCACTCTTTACTGTTTTACACTTACAGAACTTAAATGAAACAGATACTTCCTGAAAGTCCACCAGACCTGAGTGGAAGCTTCCTGAGGATTTTACAGAAACAGATTAAAACAGTTTTTAGATTCAACATGAAACTGGGTCCACTGGATCAGGTCCCAGGTGTAACGCTGCAGTGATGGAGGCTTCATATTATACTGATCATACAGTCAGTAATACAGAGCCAGTCAGAAGGTTTATAACAGCCGCCATGTTTGTAGTTCTTCTGTAAGTCTCAGTAGTTCATGTCCAGTGAAAAACCTTCAATGGAACAAAATAATGAACCAAACTCCTTCATTTAATTGTTCATTTCAGATCTGAAATGTCTGTTTTGGTGACGGAAATGTTGTTTTTAACTGTTGTTCCATTGAAGGTTTTTCACTGGACTGTACATGTAGTGGGGTAGAAGTATAAAGTAACAGAAAATACTGCATTCAGAGTACTTGTACACATGTAAACGTCCGTCTGTCCTCCTGCTTGTCTCTGTGCAAACATCTCTTCAGAGGAAACGAACTCTTCAGCAGGAACAGATGAGTTTTCGGTTCAAAGAGAAGATCAAGTCTCAGTCTGCTCTCAGTGAGGAGGAGCAGGTACAGAGCTGCAGTGCATGCTGTGTATCCGTGGTGGTGTTAGTGTAGAGTTCTGTTTGTGTTGTTGTTGTCCATCGTGTCCTCAGGCTGAAGCAGAGTGGCAGCAGTTGTCTTGACCTTGATTCAGGACTGGAAGCTGCAGCAGCTCTGCAGGCTGCAACCATGTGATGCGTCTGCAGATCAATACCAGAGTGTCCTCACATGAATACTTTCTATTGAAGAGAGAAGAGCTGACTTCAGATCAGCCTGCAGCTCTAACCCCCATCTGCTGACTCCACTGAACTTTACCATCCTCCTTTATTAATACTTTATTAAACTAAGAGCGTCTAACGGCTGCAGGTCTGCGTCACAGCGGCCTGAAGGCTCCTGACAGCACCGATGCAGCGTGTTTTACTTTGTTCTGAGAGAGTTTGAATTCTGCTTTCTCAGATAATCCCTGTATTAATATTTGTATTGTGTAATTATTACACAATACAAATATTATTAAATTATTATTGTAATTATTATTAGTATTTGTGGAATACTGTGTTCATAAAGTAAAAAAACTCACTGGCTGCCATCAATGTACAGAACGTATCGGATTCTGACAGGAACCTTCACACACGGCCTTCTTATTGGATCCAACGTCTGGATCCTTGGTGGCTGAATCATTCCCATGATTCATTGCACACCAATGAATCATAGGAAAGGTTTGGAATTTCTCTGAAGAAGAAAATATGGCGCCCCCAAACAGAACGGCTTCTCTGTCGGTGTTGGGTTCTAATGAAATGTCTCTCTGTCTGATCCCAGTGTCTGCAGATGTACACAGGTGGAGTGAGCTCATTGGCCGAGCAGGTGGCTAATCGCATTCAGAGTCAGGGGGAAGTGAATCTGGTAAGTATCTGATTGATCTGAAAATATTTACAACCTGATCTGTGTTTGGTGAAATGTCTGTGAAGATCCAGCTCAGAGCTCGGTTTCTTTTTAGGACGTTTCAGGAAGTGATTTCAAATCTGCGACTGATTCTACAAATACT